>NW_005188043.1:29023-30756 GCF_000239375.1 Pundamilia nyererei | reverse complement strand
TCACTTTACACTCCACGTTGATGTCTGTGTTCAGAGAGGCGTTCAGGAACTTCACGGCCACTAGAGGCTGAGTGTAGTTCACCTGAGACAGTAAACACATCGCATGTCAGTATGAGTACAGTACTCTGTGTGTACTGAGCATGTACATGAGTGTGCACTGAGTGAATACTGAGCGAGTACCTGGGCCTTCTTGCCGTAGTACGGGTAGTACATGAGGTTGAAGGTCCCATTAGGAGGATAATAAGCCAAAGGTCCGATCTTGTCGCTGTCCTCCCTCTGCACACAAACACACTGATCAACACCTCTAATTGGTCGTCAATACGCTTCAAAAACCTGTAACTGGAGGTTACTAACACGTAACTCTGCTGTGATTCTGTGATGGAGGCACTAAGGGACTCTATCATGATCTACTTCCTGGTCTGCTGGTCTTACCCACTCATTTTCACCCACTCTGTACCTCTGAGGATGGAGACGACACAGGTGAGATGAAGACAGGTTCACAGACAGACAGACAGGTTTACAGACAGACAGGTTTACAGACCTTTGCTGCACAGGTGACATAAGGAGACTGTCTGTCCTTCCCCGGTAACATCCCGATCACCTGCAGCAGGTAGAAGAACAGCTCGTGAGAATGTCATTGGAGGGTTTGAGGTTAAAAGTCTCTTTTGATTGGCCGCTTTCTGAAACCTACAGACAGGAAGCACTTCCTCCTCTGGCAAAATAATTTTCATTGCAGTAACACTAGAGTGTAGAGTGGCTTAACATGGGGGTCAGAGGTCATACCCGGTTCAGTTTGATGAGGATGCACGGCTGTCCTTTGTCGTAACCATAGAAACGATCCAAAACCCCTGAACACTCCTCCAACATCGTCCGATTGAACTGACAGGAACGTTTGGGATTGTTCCTCACCTGCAGAGACAGCAGGTCAGACAGGTGTAGGTCAGACAGACAGGTGTAGGTGAGATAGTCAGGTGTAGATCAGACAGACAGGTGTAGATCAGACAGGTGTAGATCAGACAGACGGGTGTAGGTCAGACAGACAGGTGTAGGTCAGACAGGTGTAGATCAGACAGGTGTAGGTCAGACAGACAGGTGTAGGTCAGACAGGTGTAGATCAGACAGGTGTAGGTCAGACAGACAGGTGTAGGTCAAACAGACAGGTGTAGGTCAGACAGGTGTAGGTCAGACAGACAGGTGTAGGTCAGACAGGTGTAGATCAGACAGACAGGTGTAGATCAGACAGGTGTAGGTCAGACAGACAGGTGTAGGTCAGACAGGTGTAGGTCAGACAGACAGGTGTAGGTCAGACAGGTGTAGGTCAGACAGACAGGTGTAGGTCAGACAGGTGTAGATCAGACAGACAGGTGTAGATCAGACAGACAGGTGTAGGTCAGACAGGTGTACCTCTCCACTGTCCTCTTGGATGAAGTACTCGTCAGGTGTGCATTCATCGTTGGTCTGAACCTGATAGCTGTCGTTGTACGCTGCAGACACACAGGTGCAGACACAGGTGTGACAGGTAATCGGGCAGGTAACCTTTCAGTTACATTGATAAGTGGTTAAAGAGGCGGGGCTCTTACGGGACAGGAAGGAGTTGAGATTGTGGATGAAGCCGTCCCAGCTCTCGGTGTCTGAGGTGGAGAAGGTGATCTCCAGCTGGTTTCCCTTTGGGCGAATCATCATCCCTGAAACAGGAAGCAGGTCAGCGCTAATCAATCACAGCTGAGCCTCAT
>NW_005188043.1:25957-27655 GCF_000239375.1 Pundamilia nyererei | reverse complement strand
GCAAAATTGCAGATTATTGCAGAATATTTTTAAGGTTATCTGCTATAAAAAGCCAGACCAGGAAAATCTCCTTCATGTTTTTCTGTTTTATTCTCAGTTACTTTCACACAAAGGCCTCTGCTGTGATGTTCACAATGCTGATGAAGTCTCACATGTATCAGTACTGATAAACGATCAGAATTATAATATTTCTGACTGTCTGAGGCTAAGTTGAATCAAATCAGGACTTTGAGAACTGGAATCAAATGGATTATAGAAATCAGTGATGATACCCAGCCCTGGTGAGCAGCCTAGGCCTGAGAGGAGTGGATGTAGCTGTGGGTAATAAAAGATGAAAAGAACGATTGATAACTTTTTCGTTAAGGCCTGATCTGTCTGAAATTCATAGCCAGCTCTGACACGGTGCCATCAATCTCTGAACGCTGAAAAAGCACAGTGTATCCAGGAAACACATTATATGCTGCAGTAAATGCCCAAGTGTCCCCTCTGCCCACTGCCTTTCAGCAGCATGCAGCAGCAGACAGGTCGTCAGAGGAGCCGATGTGATGATTAAGTTTAACATTTTCTACAATATTGACAAAGCACTTTAAGCACAAGTTTGTTAGTTAATCATTTACAAATCAATATTGTCTGTATGGACTTCAATTCCCCCCCAAAGAAAGTGCACATGTAAAACTGCGGTGTTAAGCGATGCGGTTGAAAAATTTAGGTGCACCGGTGCAACCCTGGCAAAAAGTTAGTCTAGAGCCCTGCTATAGTGGCAGAGAGCTGGTGGAGAACAAACAGGTCCTCACTGTCCTGTATGTGCCCCATCACTGATTTCATCACAGTAAATGTCTTTCTGAAAGTGCAGAGCTGAGTTTAAGGATATAATCTGCCCACTGTTGTCATCGTCAACGCCCTGTACAGCTACCTGAATGCGACTCGAGGAACAGAGGTTTTACCTGTTCACTGTGACAGCCAGTGGGCTAGCCTTGCTTTCCTGTCGCCTGTCTCTTTCAGGTGTCTAGTTGGTGGAGCTGACCCAGTTTCAGATGAAGCACACCTTAGTAGGCCAGTGCCCGGTGTGTTATAAAGAAACTCTGACTGAACATCCAGGTCTCCTTCTTGGCTCCTTATGCTTCCCTAGGTGATCGAGAACTTATCCTGACATGGTGCATTCAGCCATGGATGTCGCACCACTTAATCTGTTTTTAGGTTTCTTTACTTTGTTCCATTAAAATATCTTATAGCATATTAAGCCTTTGTGAGGGCTCTCTCTTCCTTGTCACATCCTTTGAGCCAGGTTGTGCAGTTATTTTGGTCTGATAAGCTTTCTAATGTTTCATTAAGAGCTCTGTACTACCTTGTTAGATTGAAGGTAGTGCTGTCCGTGTTATATTTGTCTAGATAAATTGGTGACTTGTAAACACAAGGTCAACTATGGAGTTCCACAGGGTTCAGTGCTAGGACCAATTCTGTTTACATTATACATGCTTCCCTTAGGCCAGGGGTCTCAAACTTGTGGCCTGCAGGTCACCTGCAGTCCATGTCATCCCCACTTGCGGCTCACATATTGACGTGAAGAAACATTTTTAAAA
Source organism: Pundamilia nyererei (assembly GCF_000239375.1). Classification (NCBI taxonomy): domain Eukaryota; kingdom Metazoa; phylum Chordata; class Actinopteri; order Cichliformes; family Cichlidae; genus Pundamilia; species Pundamilia nyererei. The sequence continues at coordinate 26,075 of NW_005188043.1, read as the reverse complement.
TTATTCAAAAAATGATTTACGGTAATATGAGCAGAGTTTTACAGGCATAGCGCTAAAGAATGTAGCCTCATGGGTAGGGATGGGTATCGTTTAGGTTTTATCCGATACCGGTGCCAAA
>NW_005188043.1:23076-24222 GCF_000239375.1 Pundamilia nyererei | reverse complement strand
GATTGGCTAGAATCTAAAGTGTATCACAGCTCAGGAAAATAAAGCACCGAAATAAAGCACCGAAATGTGCGCTGCTTTTCGGTCTGGTTACTACCGTTTATGTCAGAACCGGTATCCGGTGCCATCATGACCGGTTATGCTAACATAGCTGTGTCGCTAGCGATCAAAAGCACATCATTATATAGTAAAGTCAAAATTTATTTCTACAGCACATTTAAAAGACTAATGTACATCAAAGTGCTTCACAATAAAACCGCAATGCGGCCAGAACAAGAAACAAATAGTACAATGATACTTAAAATTGCATTTAGCTGGTGTAGTGCAGACCGAGTGAAATTCAAAGTTAAACAAGTGTGGTTTTAAGCGTGATTTGAATGATTGAATTGATTCCGATGTATGGATTTCGACTGGGAGATTATTCCAGAGTCTAGGAGCGGCAATGGCGAAAGCACGGTCACCTCTGGTTGTTAAACGAGACCTTGGTTGCATTAGGAGCAGTTGGCTGGAGGATCTTAGTGCTCTCCTTGGGTTGTACAGATCAAGGAAGTCAGTTAGGTAGCTAGGGGCCACGTTAGTTAGAATTTTAAAAGTGAGCAGAAGGATTGTGAAACCAATGCGATATTTGACGGGAAGCCAGTGTAAGTTAGCGAGCACAGGGGTGATGTGCTCATGCCTTCTAGTGCCAGTTAAAGGCTTGATCTGGTATTGTCATCCAGTCTGGACGTGTGCATTACGGATGTACGGATCACCAGCTTCTCCGCGGCCGTTACTAACTACTTTTTATGATATCTACTGTAATACAGCTATATCGGTTGATGAACGTGCTAACTCCTTTATTTCAACATGCTCCTCGATTTCAGACATTGTGGCTCCATTAATGACTTAACGCTGAAGGCCAATTACCAACCATGGCTGAATGAATCCACTCGCGCTCTCTGGCGGGAATGTCGCCGAGCTGAGAGGAGATGGAAAAAAGACAAACTTCAGGTGTCCCTGGACATCCTGCATAACTGCCGATCAAAATATCAGAAGACTGTCCAAACTGCAAAAGCTTCATTTCTGTCAGAAATTATTACTAATATTTAAAATCTTCTGATCCCTGCTCTGCTGCTCAGAGGGATGCTCCCCAGCTCTCTGTGAAAGGTT
>NW_005188043.1:20892-23056 GCF_000239375.1 Pundamilia nyererei | reverse complement strand
GCCTTGGACATTTTTAATCTGTAGCTCTGCTCTAAAAGAACGTACGTACCTGGCCCCGCCTACTATCCTCGGAAACGTAAAATGATTGGCTAGAATCTAAAGTATATCACAGCTCAGGAAAAAAAGCACCGAAATAAAGCACCGAAATAAAGCACCGAAATGTGCGCTGCTTTTCGCTCTGGTTACTACCGTTTATGTCAGAACCGGTATCCGGTGCCATCATGGCACCGGTACCCATCCCTACTCATGGGTTGTGTAGGGAGGGAGAATGAGTGGCACTGCCCTTTCCATTATGTGTGTGTGAGCGCGAGGGAGGGGGAAAAAACCGAGAGTGAAAAGTACAAGGTGCCACCCATGAAAAAGCGGAAGAGGGAAGCTTGTAAATACACTGCAGTCATTGAGTCTGTGCATCATAGTCTGGTATGGTGTCTCCCTCCTAAACAGTTGACCTGTCACACTGCTTCACATTGCTAGATATAATTGTACATTATACACTCTGTGGTATTCATTTCCGTAATCCTGTTTTTTATGTATATAGAATTATTATTTTGTTGGTGCCGTTTACATGTTGTTGTGTTTTACACTGTGGTGCTTCAGAGACACCATCGACCGGAACCAAATTCCTTGTATGTGTTTGCACACACACCGATAAACGTGACTCTGAAAGAAACCACTGCAGCCAGTGCAGAGCTATTAAAACTCGACTGTACGCTGTGTTCACTGCCTCCAAAACAGAAAAGTTAAGTTGGGACAGGCTTTCAACTTTCCAACAGTAGATTTTGACTATACCGCTCTACCACGATAGAGCATGTTGATGGTGTCATCTAGCTGCACCTGTTTTGGTTGAAAGCATTGCAGCGGCTGCAAGAAATATCATCTGCAAATTATGTTCACGTTTCGGAACATGAGGAAAGCCAAAAACTGCGCTTCCTGCACTTCTGTACCATTGATTCATTAATGTTGAATTCTCTCACAGCTGTTCTATTCCCATGTTGTTGCAGTATATTAATGACTAACCTCGTATTGTGGATGGATTATCTCAGTTGTTCTCCTGACTGAAGTTTGGTCCATTTACAACATCCTGCCATGCGATTGCATTTGTCTCTAACCATCGAGAACCCTCATTCTAACTGTTATTGAGTGGAAAAAGGTTAGCGTTCATCCTCCAGCTTCACTGTGTTATGCTAACATAGCTGTGTCGCTAGCGATCAAAAGCACATCATTATATAGTCAAGTCAAAATGTATTTCTACAGCACATTTAAACGACTAGTGTACATCAAAGTGCTTCACAATAAAACCGCAATGCGGCCAGAACAAGAAACAAATAGTACAATGGTACTTAAAATTGCATTTAGTTGGTGTAGTGCAGACCGAGTGAAATTCAAAGTGATTTGTTTCAAAAGCTAATTTAAACAAGTGTGGTTTGAAGCGTGATTTGAATGATTGAATTGATTCCGATGTATGGATTTCGACTGGGAGATTATTCCAGAGTCTAGGAGCGCAATGGCAAAAGCACGGTCACCTCTGGTTGTTAAACGAGACCTTGGTTGCATTAGGAGCAGTTGGCTGGAGGATCTTAGTGCTCGCCTTGGGTTGTACAGATCAAGCAGATCAGTTAGGTAGCTAGGGGCCACGTTAGTTAGAATTTTAAAAGTGAGCAGAAGGATTCTGAAACCAATGCGATATTTGACGGGAAGCCAGTGTAAGTTAGCGAGGACAGGGGTGATGTGCTCATGCCTTCTAGTGCCAGTTAAAGGCCACAGGCTTGATCTGGTATTGTCATCCAGTCTGGACGTGTGCATTACGGATGTACGGATCACCAGCTTCTCCGCGGCCGTTACTAACTCTACTTTTTATGATATCTACTGTAATACAGCTGTATCGGTTGATGAACTTGCTAACTCCTTTATTTCAACATGCTCCTCGATTTCAGACATTGTGGCTCCATTAAGGACTTAACGCTGAAGGCCAATTACACACCATGGCTGAATGAATCCACTCGCGCTCTCTGGCGGGAATGTCGCCGAGCTGAGAGGAGATGGAAAAAAGACAAACTTCAGGTGTCCCTGGACATCCTGCATAACTGCCGATCAAAATATCAGAAGACTGTCCAAACTGCAAAAGCTTCATTTCTGTCAGAAATTATTACTAATATTTAAAATC
>NW_005188043.1:0-19522 GCF_000239375.1 Pundamilia nyererei | reverse complement strand
GTCTGAGACAAACCAGATTTAAGCCGAGGTGCAGACCAACAGAGCTTTCATCCAATCAGAAACAGCCTGGGACGATCACCTGGATGCATCCAGGTAAGCAGACGCTCAGGCAGTGTAAGCACGTACAATGAGGTTCACAGCACCTCCTCCCCACGTGTGGAGAGACAAAGGAGGCGAGGTGCAGAGTTCTGTGGTGCTATAAACATATGAACGGTCTCATCTTAAACAATGTCAGAAAATAAAGCTCTCTGTGTGTGATCTCTGCTGTGAGTGAGCCCAGGAGCAGACAACAGGACGACTGTAGCAACCCACCTGTGACAGGCAGGTGCACCTGGACAGGTGGGAGCACCCTGCTGACATCAGGAGCTCAGGTGTGTTAGCCCCGTCCTCAGCAGGTGTTCACAGGTAAGCCCTCTGCTAACGAAGCTCCAGTACTCATTGATTATAATCAATACATCAGTTCAGAGCTAAAACATCCCGTCTGCCCCGAGGGTCCCGCCCCACAGTTTGGAAAGCACAGCTTTAGTTATCGATTAACCGCTCTGAGCCCTCTGCTCAATCAATGATCTAACGGACCGTTAGCACGATCGATCAGTAATCAATAATCAGCTGCGTTCAGAGATACCGTGAACACACAAACCGATTCGCGGAGACGCGCACGGATACCGTGGTACTGACCCCAGCTGGCGGCGGTCCGGCCCAGCAGCTCGTGCGTCCTCGGGTTCCAGAAGAAATCCCGCCACTCACTCGAGCCCTTCCGGTCGTCCTCCTTAGAGCCGGACATGATGGAGCTGGCGGAGGTGATGGAGGTGATGAAAGACGAGGTGATGATGGAGGCTCTCCAAGTCCCTGATGACGAGGATGCGGCTGACGGAGCGCGCGGACACTCGCTCTCCGGGATAAACCCCTCCCCTTCAGCGCCCGCTGACGTCACCGCCCGGCTCGCCAATCGCGGCGCTAGGAGAGCCCGCCCTCTGCGGGATTGACAGACTGTGACATCATAGACCAGACCGTGAGGGGGAACGTGACCGTGACGTCACTCACGTGTACCATAACCAGCAGCTGATCGACTGAGAAGACGTCATCACGCACGGCCAGTTTATTAGAAACACCTGAGAACTGTAATCAGAATATTTAGTAATCCCCGAGGAAATGACAGTAAGAGTACAAGTACCACAGGTTAGTATATAATTATACTGACACACTACACACACTGTGTACAAATACTACAGGTTCATACATACATGTGTTAGTTATGATGATGCTGACTACATAGTTGTTTGTACTTGTACAGAGCAGCTGATCACAGAGCAGCTGATCACAGAGCAGCTGATCACAGAGCAGCTGATGTCATCAGCAATAACAAACCCAGATTCATCCAAACTGAAATTGTAGTTTAGACTTTACTGAAGTGTGATGTAGTTAATGTAGTTGCACTGTGACACTGGCTTTACTCAGTTTGTAGATGTTTGCCGTAGACTGTGTTCAGTGTTCAGCTTACAGTCAAAAATTATTAAGTCTCTGACAAAAAGTGTTTTTAAAATGTTGTCTTATTTCTTTGAAGTTGTATCTGAGTAAGAGTTCTTACAGTGTGATCCAGTGCAGCACGCCAGCTATGGGACCAAAGAGCAACTGTGATGTATTTGAAGCAAAGACAAAATAACATTTACAAACGTAACAACAAATCTTAAACATAAATTAGCTGGATCTCCCAGTGACTGCAGTGACTGCAGAGCCTCCACCAGTATCTCAGTAGTCTGTCCAGTTTCAAATCTCACGGCCACCTGAGTGCTGTATCCCATCATGCACTCTGCTCAGTAAACATGACAGAGCTGAAGCAGAGTATGTCTGAGGACACAGCCTGAGTGTTTAGGAAACATCATGCTAGTTAGAGCAGGCGGATCGATCCACATATCCATAGCATTGATACCACGCTGGTATTAGTGTGGGATCAATACTACTGCAATACTGTGTTTCTATCCTCTACGTTCAGCACGAAGACTAGTGAAATGTGTTAAATGTGTCTTTGCAGCACATTTAAACAACAGAAGCTGAACCAAAGTCTTCCAGAGACAGGAACATCTCCCAGAAAAACTTTCAAAATAAAAGCTGAAGGGTGTGTTTTGTTGTGGTAACTACTGTGGAAAGGTGAAGTCCCAGTTGTTGAGCGATCATTAAAATGTGTTCAGAATTGGTAAAATGATGATGTCACGACTCACCGCCTGCCCTACACAGGTTAGAAGTATCAGCATTGGTATCAGTGATCGATAGCAGAGCTTGCAGTGGTGCACTAGCTTGAAACAGTGTGACAGCTGAGAGGATGATGCAAGTCTGAGTCCAGACAGACCGAGTCTGTTTAACCACGGCGGCTGTCGACCGCTCAGCCAATCACAAACCAGAAACATGTGCTCTGTGTTCGGGCCTCCTGATTGGCTGGATCCTCTCTGGGAGTACCTCAGGTGTGTTTGAACCTGCAGATGGACTTCACAGTAGAGCAGACAGGTCCTCGTGTTCTGCTTTATTTATGATGTGTTTATGCTGCAGTGACTTAAACCCAACGTTCTTCTATCACAGCCGTGCTGAGGTCCAAACTCAGACCTCGTCTCTGTGGAAACTTGGTCTTATCATGATTATTCTGCATGTTTCTTAATGCCACACCATCATCATCCTCATCATAATGAATAACACAACTCTGTTTCCTGTGCATAAATAAAAGCCTGTGTCTCCATCTGCTCCGCACGTCATCCTAACCTGTGCAGGTGGGACCTTTAACTCTTAACAGTTACAGCTCCTGAAGAACACGAGTCTGAACCGTCACAGAGCGGGGACGCGTTTATTGAAACAGATATAATGAAATAAAAGGACCGAGTGTGACAGGGCTCCATCAGCGGACAGTTACAGACACTTTTATTACACATTAAACACACACAGAGCCTCCTGCTGCCATCCAGTGTCTGAGCTGGTGCTCCTCCTGCAGGCCACAGCTGTGGATCGATCACCTGTGGATCAGCGACTCTACAGGACATCAGAAATGCGACGTGTGGAGGAAAAAGCAGCAGCTCGCAGTCTGGACTGTAACATGTTCTTATCCTCTAACGGGGACCAGAAACAGGGAGAAGTCTGCCATCTAGTGGTGATAAAGTGGAGCTGCAGGGACATGAAGACGTTGAGAGGACAGCAGGAACACTGAGGGGTGGATGAAGACAGATTAAAGGGAGACGAGCAGGAGACAGAAACATCAGATGATCTCTGCACATCATCCTGGAAGCATTCAGTGTTCCTCGTGTTGTCACGTTACAGCTTTATTCCATGACATTCATTTTCACCTCTGCACACAGTAAACCGTCTCTACAGTCAGCTGACTGTCCATGTTAAAGTATAAGATGGACACAAGTACTCACAGCCCCGACACTCATGTTTGTTCAGCTGTGCACACTGATCGTCTGTCAGTAAGGTCTGCAATCTGGGCAATCTTCTGCGCCTCTCATCTAGTACCTACTCGGCTGAGCTCAACCTAGTTTCTAGGGTTTTCCATCAGGGAGTAGTACCTGGTACCAGGTACTTTTTTAGCAAATGCTGGCCTGGCTTTCCAACCGAGCAGAGTCAGTCTAAAAATGTGACATCAAAAGCCCCCGATTGGCCAGCCAGCGGTGTCATTAGATGAATCACGAGTTAGATGAAACCTGGCATTTCTGAAACTCCGCAACAAGGGTTACGTACAAACTGACATCCTGGTGCTCGAGTCTGACAAACACCCACAGACCAAGCAGCGGGTATACCATCGCCTCAATGTCCTCCATTGTGTTTGTGGCACATAGACACATGGGATGTTGGTTGTGTTCCCATGACAACCCCACACATATTGAGGTGAAACTCAAATGTAATAGAGCACAACACCAAACAGAGGCGGGCTCAGGCGAGTGGGTGCTAAAGGAAACCAGCTACGACAGCCCGCCTGGAGTTTGCCCAAAGGCCTGTGAAGGACTCTCTGAAGGAAAAGACGAATGAGACATAACCTGGTCCAAAAGTGTGCTGGACATCGAGCTTGGGAGAAGGTTCATCTTCTGCAGTGTTGGGGAGTAACGGAATACATGTACCGCCGTTACGTATTTACAATACCGAATATGAGTAACTGTATTCCCTTACAGTTACCGTTTAAAAAGGTGGTATTCAGAATACAGTTACTTTGTTGAAATAAATGGATTACACTGCGGTACTTTCCTGTTTCATATTGTCGCGGGTCAGGACTGTTTGGGTTTGTAAGTAAGCTATTAAGACTCGACTGTACACCGTGTTCGTGTTTTCCTCTGAAACAATAAGTTCTGTTGGAGCAGCCTTTCAACGCCTCTCTCTGTCTCTCGCAAGCAAAGTTGACCCACACAACAAAATAAAGCTATTTCTTTGGCTACGAGCCCGACAGGGAACACGCATTAGTCAGATCAGATATGTGTGATATGACCAAAATCTCATATCCGGATATAAGAATTCTATCGTCCGATAAGGATATAAATCACAAAACTGTAACATTTTCTGTAAATTCTGTGAATCTCGGGCAGCTCGACTTGCGTGAAGTGTTTCCAGCTGCGCGTCCTTTACCCGGAGTCGAGTGTTTTAACGAAGCGTGAAACGATGCATTTTTAGACATAAGTTGTAACGACTGCCGTTTTCTTTGTATTTATTACACGGCGTTCTGCGGGGAGAAGCCTGTTCTAACGTCTGAGTCTAAGCTTTATTTTTTAGCACCTAGTGGCTCTTTTTTACTTCTCATCTGTAAATAGCCGTGGATCTTCAGTAATAGTAATAAATCACACAGCAATAGTACATTCACATAGTTGTAAAAAGCATGATAATATATTAAGTAATCTAAAGTATTCCGAATACGTTACTGTCATTGAGCTACGTAATGGAATATGTTACAAAATACATTTTGGGGCATGTAATCTGTAATCTGTAATGGAATACGTTTTAAAAAGTAACCTTCCCAACACCAAGGTCATTATCGTTAACGAAAACTAGAAGTGAAAAAACATTTTCGTTAGCGGAAATAAAAATAAAAAGGAAAATAACTACAACTGTAATGAGTGTTCACAAAGCTAAAATTAAATGACTTTATAGCAAAGGTGTGTTGAGTTTTCATTGATGTGTGCGTGCAAAACTATTAAAACCCTGCCCAACACTGATCTTCTGTAACTGCGGACAAAAAGTGCTTGAACAACATATTTTAACAAAGGCTGAGAATACCTGTGCATGTGTTATATTTTTCTCTTAAATGTTTTAATAAACATTTAAGAATTTTGATTTGGAGTACTGTGTGTAGAATACTGAGGTCAAAATGAATGTCATCCTTTCTGGAATAAGCCTGTGACATGACAACTTGCTATTTTTAGGATGCAGTGGTACCATCACAGGACCACCACAGACCAGGACTCCCAGGGACCTGCAGGAACCGTTTAGAACCACCTGTTTGGCCTCTCTGTCAGGGGTTGTGCCCCAGTGCTCATCACACAGAGGAGTGTGAGGAGAACCATACACTAAACATACAGAGAACTTTAAACACCTTTATGGTTAAATGAGGGCAAAGGGCCTTGATCCCTTCATTAGCTCTTTCACACAGAGCTGGTTCTGCCTCAGCGTCTTCAGAGAACCAGCCCACCGTTCTACAGGTTTAAGACGTAGAGCTGTGGGCTGGTTCATATGAATCTTCCTATGAAGATACATTTGGGGCAAATTCTGATTATGGAAGACAGTATCTGACGACTGACGCTACCATCTGTGGTCTTTCAGCAGGAGCTCCTCCCAGAACAGGTAACATCAAAGGCTCCAACACTGGACCACTAAGGTGCTGGTTTTGGTTTTTGGTACCCGCCTTTTATAATAAGATCAGGCACTGGCACGTAGTCGGTATAACTCGGGTACATCACAGCTGAACTGTTTCACCTATCTAACAGCACCTCAACCAGGATCCAGGTTCATCTCCTGACCAGACTGACATATCAGAACCAGACCCATTGGAACTGCCAGAACATACGGGGGAGGGGGGGTATATAGTATAGGGTATATAGTCCTGTAGGAGGCAAATACTAATTTCACACAGGAAATCCAAGGACCTTCTAAGAAAGGTTTACATGTGTTATCATAAAAGCAGGTTTTTTTTACTACCAAATCTGATATGCACCCTTTGAGAAGGGCCAACCTATCAACCTATCATTAAGTCCTCTAGACCTGGACCGGTCAGAAGTGTACATGTCCTGACTGTGGGTCAGAGGGTGGTCCTCCTGGGGGCACATCCTGTAGCAGGGTCCTGCCCAGTGGCCTGCTGATAGGATAGTTCGGGGCTGGAGCATCCTCGGCCCAGTCTATTCTGGGCAGCAGCTGGTCCATGTGAGGTCCCGGTGGTCTGTGCAGAACTGGGTAGGTTGTAATGTTGTGCTCCCGCTCAAGCAGCAAATGTCCAGGAGCTCGATTTGACCCATCAGGTCTGTAGGTTGTGATGGTTAGAAGAGACGTTTCCTGGTCCAGGGTCTGCAGGGGCTGGGCCTGCTGGTCCATCTGATACAGCTGCTTCTTATGGACCTGGCTGTGGTCCTGGTGGTCCACTCTAGGGGTACACAGCTGCTTCTTGTGGTTGTGTAGATAGTCCTGGTGATCCAGCTGGGCGTGCTCCTGTTGTTTCTTCTGATTCTGGATGCTATCCTGGGCCTGGTGGTGTATGCTGATGTGGTATTGTGATCTCTTCTGATTCCGAGAAATATCCGGATCATGTTGGTCCATCTGGGACTGGTATGGTGGTTTCTTCTGGTTCAGACGGTGGTCTTTTACCTGTTCATCGACTGGAGGCTGGTACTGCTGCTGCTCTGGCTTTTTCTGGAGCTGGTCTTGGTGATCCTGGTTCTTCTCGAGTTCCATCTGAGCGTGGAACTGCTGCTTCTTTTGGCTCTGGATTTGGTTGTGAACCTGGTTCTTGATGTCCTTCCAGTGCCGCCCCCTGAGGACTGGTTCTAAGTCCAGACAGCGCTGACAGACCTCCTTACCTGGTACGGACTGGACCAGAACATGGACTCCTAATTGCCTCCAGATGGCCTCCTTCTCTGCAGAGGACCACGGCCGCCGTCGGACCTTCCTGGGAGCCACAGGGACTGAAAAACCAACAGAATTGCTGCACGATAAGACTAATCTGCTAAAGTCAAAGTAGTAACATGAATCCAGGTGGACTCACCTGAGACAGATGTTTGCATTCTGGCTTCAGGTGGAATCGCAGAGGTCACTGGTTTGTTAGAGCTCTTTGACAGAACTGTGAACAAAGGTGGGCACAGATAGTCAAACAGCTCCAGCAACTGGTTCTATAAAGTTAGAAGTTCGGGAACTGATCCAAACCTGCGGCGAGGTGTGGACTCACCTTCTTGTCTGAGGTCGTTGTCCAGTCTTATCTGGACAGGTCGTTTCTTTGGTTTAGTTCCTCCATCTGTAGCAGCTGGAAAAGGAGAAAAACTGGGTCAGTAACACAAACTTTGGGATTCAAACTTCTCTAGCTGAAAATCCAAAACTACAGTCACATCCTGGTTCTTCCTAACCCAAACATTACTGGACGTTACTGAAGATGCTAAACTAAGCAGGAGGGGCTGGACTGTGGTCTCACCTGGATCTGGGTTCTGCAGGCCCAGGTTGTCCCACTCCCGGCCCAGCATGTGGTAGAAGTCGGTGGTCTTGGCGGCAGCCTCCCAGTCTCCGTCCTGCAGGCTCTCTCCGATAGCAATCTCACAGACTGTCTTTAGTGTTGTTTTCACCGCCAGTGGAGGGCGGCTCCACCTGTTTCCCGCTGCCTTCCTGGCCGCGGACAGCGCCAGGCTGAGGCGACCTGGGGCCAGCAGGTCCTGCAGGCTCTGGACGCCGGAGTCAAGGGATTTAGCAGCCAGGAGCAACCTGCCAAGTTCCCGGAGCTTCTGGCTTACGTAGTCGTACCTCCTCTGACCACTATCCTGGTTCCCCATCAGCTTGTTGCCATACTTACAGATCAGCCAATCAGACTTCACCTGGAGGCAGAGAGGAGCCAGTTACCACAGAGAAAGGTCAGAGAGTGTAGATAGTGTTAGGTGCACAGACAGACAGGTGAGCTGACCTCGTAAGACACATTATCTTGGTTCATGCGATGCAGGATTTCACTGCAGCTCTCAGACGCTCCACTGGAGATCGGCAGGAGCCGCGACGCTGCTGCCTGCACTCTGGTCCGTTTCCTGGCTCGGTTCACAGCGGGGTCAGAGGTCGTGTTCTGATCGACACTTGGGTCAGAGGTCATAAGCTGTTTGGTCCCGGTCTCTGCAGTCTCACCAAGGGAATCCTCAGGTATGTCCTCTCTGGTGACATCACAGGGCAACTTACTTGTGGAACCAGAGGTGGCGTCGTTGGCGGGGTCAGCGTTCGCCTCGGCTTTGGATGGGTTGATGGCGAGCTTCTTGCGACACGACACCTGATGCTTCCACAGGTCAGCACGAAGGAAAAATCCAAGACACAATGGGCATGGCAGGTAGTTCCTCGCATCCACATCCTCAGAGGGCTGACGCCATGGCACAATCTCACCAGTGCCCTGCCGGATCACCTGAGGACACACAGGGAGGCGGAGTAAATGTACCTGTAAGGAACAGAAAACCTCACCCGTAACAGACAGGTAAACACAGGTGTTATTGTAGCATCTTTAAGTTAAACTATAAAGCTTGAGGCAACTGTTTATGTGATTTCCTGCTATAAATACATCCATTGATTCATTTTGTTCTGCTTATCTGGGGCCGAGTCTTGGGGGCAAGCCCAGACCTCCCTCTCCCTGGCTACTTCCTCCAGTTGGCCCTGGGAACCACCAAGACATTCCCACCCATAATCTCCCCACTGTGTCCTGGGTCTTCTGATGGGACATGCCCAGAACACCTCACCAGGAGGCCCCATCTCCAAGGGAGAGGAGAGGCACCTTTCAGAGAAAGCTTGTGTTTCACCTTCAAATGTTTTTTGCCTTGTTTGGTATCATTCTCTTCAGCTCAGTCTCACTGAAATCACACAAAAACATAAAATCCTAGTAGCAGTTTCTTTTTAACTGTAAAAACCATAAAATTATTTTCATAACTTGCAAATACAACTTGCACATTTTGAAAACTTATATTTTAAACAACAAAGTTATATACAACTATTTATCTAAAAATGCACCCACTGCATGTGGCTGGCTGTTTTTTGTACAATCACTTAAAAATACTACTGAAAAATACTATAACTAAAACCAGTTAACAATAAGATGCCCCAATAATTATTTGTGTCAGTAAAGAAAATGTGTCTGTCCACCAGCAGACAGAGGAGCCACCACAGGGAAAAACCTGCAGGCCCGACCGCAGCAGGTGGACAGTGGAGACAGTCTTTACACTGCAATCTGCCTTTGTGACATTCATTAGTGCCCTCACTGACACACAACAACAACTGCACAACACGCTAACTATACACTCCACACTAAGCATCACAAATCTTCCACATCTCAAAACCTGTCTCTCGCTCGCTGCCGCCGCCCCTGTAGATCCGCCCCTGTAGATCCGCCCCTGTAGATCCGCCCCTGTATCGGGCTGTAACGTTTAAAGCTTCCACTTGAGGGAGGTAACTCGCATTACTGCTGCTGTAGTAGTGTTGCTTTATTGCATTGCAATCATTTATCCTGCGCCTTTGATAGCTAGCAAAATAATAATAATTTTAAAAAAGAGCAACGTGAACAGTCTCGAAATCTATTGTTTGAGCCTTAAAACTCTGACATTGTGAAAAGAGCCAAATCCTTTTACTTTTCAGGTGGATTTGGTCCTTGTCACGACTGCAGTGAGTGTCTCAGACTGAAACAAATATGCAGCGGTGTAAGGAAGCAGAGGGGCAGAAATGCTGCTTTTACACTTTGAGTACATTTTTCTGATGAGAAAATGATGCAGTCAGACAGTTATTCGTGCTGAATGACATACTGTTACAGTTTCCTTCCACTGTCTGATTATGTCCTCAGCTGAAGTCAGCAGCACTCCACCTAAACTGCACACAGTGCAGGTGGAGCACTGCTTTCTCCTCCTGAATCACGCTTTGTCCAAACCTCTCCAAACTGCTCCCACACCTGAGGTTTACCTTCAGCCTGAGCCACGTCTCATTTGGCCTGTACCTGTCGGCTGCCTCTGAGGTACCACGGACTAACAAACCCTGACCCTTCAGCCTGATGGGCCCCTCCCCCTCTGCTGTCCACCACCTGGTTTACTTTATTGATTTATAGCACTCTTCACAGGACAAAAACCACATAGTGCTTCAGAATAATATAAAACAGATAAACATAAAACAGCACAATCAAATACTCAGCTAGTCTAAACAAATTAGTCTTAAGATGATGTTTAAAAGAATAAATACAATCCAGGGAATCCAGAGAACTGCACAACCTGGGGGACGCCGCTCAGATCTGTCCTCTCAGGTTTAAACATACCAACAGGTTGAGGCTGCGCGAGGGAGTGTGAGGCTCTAAAAGATCAGTAATATGGACAGGACACGATTCAGAGCTGTAAAGGGCAGATTTTAAAATGAATTCTAAGATGTAGCCAGTGTAATGAGTGTGACACTGGTGTACTGTAGGGCTGGGTGTCATCACTGATTTCTAGAATCAGTTTGATTCTGATTCACAAGGTCCCGAATCGATTCGATCCACGATTCGATTTTTTGGCTCAGACAGTCAGAAAAATTATACTTCTGATTGTTTATCAGTACATAACCATTTTTATATCTATAAAATATATGTGAGACTTTATCACAGCAGATGTCTTTGTGTCAAAGTACCTGAGGATGAAACAGAAGAACATGAAGGTGACTTTCTTGGCCTGAGATTTTATAGCAGTTAAAAATATTCTGCAGTAGATCAAAAATGAAAGAAAGTCACGAATCAACATGTGAACATTACCTGATGCTGCTGACGTGCAGCAGAGCAAAGTTACAGACGATTACAGACACAGACAGGGGGGTTTGGAATTTTAAGAAGTTTACATTTCTTCAGTACTGAACAGCAGAAATGAGTCTTTTGTGTAATAAGCAAGTGAATAAAGCAGAAAACAGATTTTTAGATGGGAAACTGTTCTTCAAGTACACAGAGAGAGAGCTGTGCATGAAGTGGGATTTTATCGTGGTGGCAGCAAAACAGCCCAAGTCCCCAAAGAGGGAATTCATGACGATGTTTATGTGAAGCCAAATGTGAAGCGTAGTTTGGATCTTCTTTTCTTGATGGTTTAAGTCAACTTTGGTTTGAGAGACAAAACTGCATCTTGAGAATCGAACAACATAAAGACGTAAACACAAAGCGCACACCCGTCAGCGCATCACAATCAGTGGGCTGTCGGCTTTCTCACCTGATGCCGTGTTCGTGAGAAAGCCGACATCTCACTGGTTCTGATCCGTCAGAACAGATCAAATATGTGTTTCGGCCAAAATCGATTCAGGATTTTAACGAATCGATATCGTGTTATTCAAGCTAGAATTGATGTGAAGCCCTAACGTAATGCTCTTTTACGTGTCTTGGCTGGAGACGGTCACGATTCTTTTTGCTCAAAGACAAAGACTCACAGTGATCTAAGAGAGAAGACAGAAGCATGAAGAATCATGTCTATCTCACATTTAGAAAACAATGTTTGCAGTTTGGAGATATTTCTTAGCTGAAAAAAAGCAGTTCCTAATTAACTGACATCATAGACTCTGGAATCTCTCCTCCTCGATACGGCAGGAGTCCATGGCCATGACAAATGTACATTAATTTAGTTGCACAGGTAACAACTAAAGGCACCTGAAAGAAACAGGTAAACTGACTGGTAGCTGACACACCGGTAAGACGCACAAACTGACCTCGATGTTGTGTAGATAGTTGCCTCGGCAGCGCAGGTGCTCCAGCAGCAGGTGGCGTTCTTTGGAGCCTGTCGGCAGGGTGCTGGCAGCCAGTACTTCCTGTTCGTCGGCATGCTTCCTCAGCAGGTGGCGTGCGATCTTCACCTGTGGCCGTCGGCAGAACACGCAGTAATGCTTCTTGTCCCAACGGCGCTTCCCGCCGCTCCACGTCCTCTTCACTGTCACGCCCTCCTTCTTGTCCTCCTGGCCCCGCCTCTTCGATTTCTGACCCCGCTTTTTCTCTATATGACCCCGCCTTTTTGCTCTCTGGCCCCTCCTCCCTAAGGTGCGGCGGTGTGGCTGACGTGCAGCGGGCTTTGCCGGCTCTTTGTCAGGAGAGGACGGGGCGTCGGAGGCTGGGACCTCTGTCTTGTTCTCCATGGCAACATCAGCATGGTCCTCCATGGCAACAGACCTCGATGACACCCTGATGATAAAACAAAGAAGCAGCTTTAGCTGTGAGCTCCACCTGCAGTCCCTCAGCAGGAACACGTAGTTCAGGGACTCTCTGTAACTCTGTGTGTTTGAAAGTGCTCTCGTCTTCATAATGGAGGCAGCCACACCTGCACACCACATCAGTATAGGCATTTCCTTTATGGCGGGGTCACAGCTTATAGTGAGGACGACATCGATGCTCGACATTTTCTGTCTAAAGTACAAGAAAGCGTGTTTCAAACATCTGATGCTCCACAGTGTGGAAACATCTATATTCAGCTTCCTACTCTAAACATGGAGGAGGAGCAGCAGGTGTTCTGGATCCTTCACCTGAGCTACTGAGCGTGATCCTCCGAGGAACCATCGCAGGGTTCTGACACTGAACGCTCCTCACAGGGTTAAAGGTGCACACGTCTCTGCATCAGAGGTTCCTGCAGGGCCCTCAGGCTGTGGTGGAGGCTGTGGTGGAGTCAACATGAACACGAGGCCTCCTCCACACTTAACGTGACTGTGAGGAGAACACCTGGACCAATCAGAACCAGCTCCCCGCTGACACACACTTCTACAGCTGGACTCCACATGTGACAAACATCTGGATTATAGAGGCTGACACACTGATCTACCCCAACATCAGAAGCACCTTGAGGAACCAACACGAACCCACCTCCTGATCTGGACCAGAACAAACAGAGCCTCTCACACTGACCCTGCCAGCCGTCATCAGCCTATCAGGTGCTCTCACCTGTGCAGTGACCGGGCTGGAGTCACGCCACGCTCAGGTGTGACTGACAGGCGTCTGTCCGATAATGGAAGCTTATTTACGACAGCCTGGTGCTAACAGCTAGCAGCACACAGGCTAACGCAGCTGTTAGCACGGAGAGCTAACGAGCAGCTAGCTGCAGCTAACCAGAACCGGAACCGAGCGCTGCTGGGTACCGGACCAAACCGGAAACACGACCGGAACCGTCAAGTGAGAGTACAGAACCGGGACACTCCTCACCTGCTAACTCCAGCTCTGCGCTCCCTTCTTCTTCTTTTACTCCACCACTTCTTCTTCGCTGTCGGAGGTGAAAGGGCGTGATACCGGTGCGTTGGCGCCACCTGCTGGTGTGGAGCACTGAGGCTACAGATTCCTGTTAAAGTCAGGCGGTCCAGCCTCGAGTCTGTGATGGATGAAGCTGATGTTCTTCTGTCAGACAAACACAGAGGAGTCTCCCTGTGCCGCTGTGTTATATGACTGGTCTGAAGCACCACAGCATTAACATGATGAGAGCACGCTCAGTTATCAGGGCGGCTGCACTAATCATGAACAAACACAAAGGTAAACACTGATAAATGTGAACTTTAGCGGTGGTTACACCTGGATGCACCTGTCTGCTTCACTTTGTGGCCTCAGAGGCTGTGATTAGAGACGCTGTTGAAGCTGCCTCTGTTGTCTTCATGAACACTGTTCTTGTTGTCAGTCTGCATGAAGGACGTGGACCCTCATTTATCAGCTGCACACTTCCTTATGCTCAGTGTCCTGTGGTCACTGCAGGCTCTGATGTGTTCAGGGCCCTGCGTCATTTTCATTATTAGCACATTATAAAGCACACTGATGCGAAAATCTTCATGAGATTCAAAGTTTTTACAACATAATTAAAGACTAGTTTAATACAAAATTGACTAATTATTAGCATCTTCGGAACATTTCATTAAATATTACAGACAGATTGCTGTGTCATAAATTACACATTGTTATAATTACACAAAATGTGTTCTTCATACCTGACTGTTAGGACCTCCAAGCCTGTAGTTATATTCCTTATCAGAGCCCCTCCTCATTGTTCTTCTTCTTCCTTGGTGCAACCCTATAAATACAGTGTACCCCTAGCATGAATATATAATTCTGGCTAGCTTGGAAGTTGTGATGGGGTTGAGCTAACCCTCTTCCCCACTGTTTGTATTTGGTCGTAGGGGCTGGAGGGAGCAAGTTATTTACTTGGAGGTCTTTCTTTCTTTTACATTTCTTTGTCAGACACAACGCAGGAACACACCAGTTGCATGCACATCTCATTACTATCCAAATAACCTACAGTCCACAAACGCATCATGAACTAGTGTGCCGCTCAGGGCTGTGGTCTGACCCTTGGTCTTGACCGTATTTACACGGATACAGCTGATCGTAAAGACTCGAGTACAAGTCATGAGTGCAAGTAGACTTCTCAGGATCGTGGGGTGGCGTCTGTTGTTGTTGTTGCTGCTGTCTTTAGTAGCACGTATAATGGAAACAGAATTGGTCCTAGCACTGAAAACTGTGGAATTCCACAATTACACCGCTTTCCAATTGATTATGCAAATTATATTTTTCTCTGTTTTTCTTAAATAGTCGATTCAAATGGCAGTCGGCATAATTTTCGAATCATCAACCATATAGAGTCTAATTCGAATGTTACTGAACAAACCTCCCGATGAAAACGGTATGTTTTTCAAGAACAGCAAGCTTAAAAATGATAATTTGTTGAATTTGCAGCATTAGGAGATCAATTTCACTGAAACAAACGCTATTTCATCAAAAGCATCTTAACAGGTCAAGTTACACATTAACATAGAAACCCTTATTTGATAGCAGTTTCACAATTCTTGCATCCATGGAACTTGTTTTTGGAAAGTTTCTGCTTGAATGTCTTTGCAGGATGTCAGAATAGCCTCCCGGAGCTGCTGTTTGGATGTGACTGCCTCCCAGCCTCATATTCTTTTGCTTGAGGATGCTCCAAAGGTTCTCACTGGGATTGAGGTCAGGGGAGGATGGGGGCCACACCATGAGTTCCCCTCCTTTTAAGCCGATAGCAGCCAATGATGCAGAGGTGTTCCTTGTAGCATGAGACGGTGCATTGTCTTGCATGAAGATGGTTGTGTTGCAGAAGGCACAGTTCTTCTCTTTCTACCATGGAAGAATGTGGTCGGTCAGAAACTCCACATACCTTGCAGAGGTCATTTTCACACCTTCAGGGACCCTAAAGGGGCCAACCAGCTCTCTCCCCGTGATTCCGACCCAAAACATGACTCCACCACCTCCCTGTCGCAGCCTTGTTGGGACATGGTGGCCGTGCACCAACCATCCACCACTGCATCCATCTGGACCATCCAGGGTTGCGCTGCACTCATCAGTGACCAAGACAGTTTGAAAACTAGTCTTCATGTGGTTCTGGGCCCACTGCAGCCGTTTTTGCTGTGAGCATTGGTTAGGGGTGGCCGGATAGAAGGTTTATGCACAGCTGCAAGTCTCTGGAGGATCCTACAGCTTGATGCTCGCAGGCTCCAGAGGCAGCAGCAGCTTCAAACATGTGTTTGCTGCTTTGTGATGGCCTTTTAGCAGCTGCTCTCTGGCAGAAACCTTCATCATTGTGCTTTTATCTGCACGAACCCACGTGTGCTCTGACTCAGCCACAAATCTCTTAACACTATGGTGATCACGTTGAAATTCTCGTGAAATATCAAAGGTTTTCATTCCTTGTCCAAAGCATTGAATTATTTCATGCTTTTCAGCAGCAGAGAGATAATTTTCTTTCCCATGTTGCTTGAAAATGGTGGCCTGCTTAATAATGTGGAACATCCTTATTAGTAGTTTATCCTTTAATTGGGCTCAGCTGGCAAACTAATGATCACAGGTGCCTGAGACTGATGTCAGTGACCCAGAGAGTCCTGAGACACAATGCCATTCACGGGTTTAATCTGCAGGACCACAAGAGTCATTAAAACGAAGAATTCTGTGCTTAAATAATGAATTGTGCATCTGTGGATTCATTTTTTATTATTTAACTTATTCAGACATTATTGTAAATGTAATACAGACACTTTGCAGTTATTATAGCTGTAATAATCAGCTAGGTGAATATATATAACAAGAATTTAACCCAAACAAAGGAAATTATAAACACTGAGCCATCAGACTCAGGACAATGTGTGTCACTGACCTGTGGATACCTCGTGCTTGTTCCCGAGCACTCAGGTCTGCAGGTCAGAGGTCACTGTTGGTCCCACTTGACAGGCGTTTCGTGGAGGCGAGGAAGAAGAAACCCAAACGCAGGACTCGCAGGTAGGTGAAGACTGGTGAAGGTTTATTATAAGGAGTGGATGAACAGAGGGTGAACGGACACTGACTGAACGGAGAGAACACACACAACATCACACGAACATCAACGACACGACAAAGACCTGGTGAACCCGAGGAACTTACATACACAGGTTGAATGATGGCAATGATTGGAAACAGGTGAGCACAGGGCTGAACATAATCTGACTAATGACACAAGAGACAAGCTGACACGGGGGAAAACAGGAAGTGAGAACATTGATGTGGCAACACAACCTAAATGTGACAAAACTGGAAACACTGGGTCACCGACCCAGGAACCCTGACACCACTGTTGGCTTCTCAGGCACTGAGGCTTTATTGTGGTATTATTGTGAAGCACTTTGTGATTTTTATCTGTGAAAAGTGCCACATAAACACATTTTACTTATAATAAACAGATGGAGACACAGGGCTGAGAGACGGGGCCTTTACTCTGACATGTGACTGAAGTGGCCAATCAGGAGCTGGGAGGTGTGAGGTCAGTGTGGAGAAACCACAGATGTGTTTGTTAGTGACCTCACAGCCCTTCATGGATCCAACAGAAGTGTTTTAAAGACGTGTGTGATGAACTCAGCCATGATTTCCTGTTAAACTGATGTTAAATATGATCGTGTTTAATCCCTGACGTCTGTCGCAGTCTGAAGAGGAACCAGGAGAGCCCGCAGAGCCGAAACTCAGTCACAATAAGCTGTCCTCAGATCAGCAGGAAACCACAGCAAGAAGTGATGCAGAGGGCAGAGGGGAGGCTAAAATCCCTGCAGGGCTGAGAGAGAGGAAGCTGATGAGGCTGACAAATGTTCTTCATGTCACCTGTAACCTGTTCATGTTCTGATTTAACATCACATGTCTCCACATGCACACAGAGGAACTTCTGTCACACAAACAGTGGACCAGATATTTGTGTTTGAATATTTCATGTTGAAACCATTAACGGACCAGTTTATTTCCTGCTATGGAAAATTTAACAATAACCTGCAACACACCCAATGAGCTTGATATGAAGTGGGTTTAAGAAACGCACTGCAATGTGCAGAGAGCATCCCAGTGAAACACCAGGGCCGTCTGTTCAGTGTCTCCCATTACAGTGGCCTCATTGTGTTGGAAACTAGCTGGCAGCTTTCAGACTCTGATTCCACAGCTGCTGCGAGAAACGATTCAAGCAAGTTTAAGACTCAAATACCCTCCGAAGAGAGTTTGTTTCCTCCTTTTATTGTATCGATAAAAAGCCCACAGAGCTTTTAGTCTTGATGTAAAGTAAAAACATTAATGCAACCTTTGCAAACGCACCAAAATTTGTCATTTTTTTCGTTTTAGAATGAAAACTAAAAACTAATCACAACAATTTAAAACTGACAAATTTTGGGGGGGAACATTCGATGCTGAGGTTTCTGAATTTGCAGGTGTGTGACAGAGTGGAATAAGAAATGTTCCTTAAATATGTAATAAGCCAAGTGACACTTTACACTTTCTCTTATGCTGACATTTTATTTGAGTGCACATCTGATGATGTATTTGTGTTATTCAGAATGTGCAGTGGAAGCTTCGGTCATCTTAGACCAGTCCAGCATCTCCACACAAGCCCTGAGCCACATCTGCACTCGGTCCACACACAGTGGGAGGACCCTTCACAACAGGACCATCAATACTGCAACAGGTCTCGCAGAAAAGATGTGCAGAATAAGATGAAGTTGCATATTTCACTCGCTTTGCTGCACGCTGGAATAGCTTTACGTCCACAGCAGCACAGGTAGATTTGAAAACGCTCCGCGTCCACACCCGTCTGTGATACAGATGAGATCCTTTAAACTAAATGTGCATGTTATAAACAAGTGTGGACTCAGGAATATCAAGATCAGGAGATCAAATTGTGTAATGTAATTATTTTAATGTAGTCATTTGATGCACATATATGTAGAGAGCAAATAATTCCAGGCTTTTTTATTTTCCGTTCTATACGATGTAAATATTTTTGTAATGCGGTACACAAGATTTATTTGTTCTTTCTTCGGGTCAAACTACTGGCTGAAGACAACTCTGGCCAGGAATCCAAGGCCACCGCGGTCAGGGTTGTTAGCCTGGTTACAAACAGGGCAAAGGTGGTCACTTGGAAGAACAAGCAGCCAAAAAGTATCAATCCTGCATCTTCTTCAAAAAGGCTTGCCACCCAACTTTTCAGGCCTGACTTTGTTCGAGGCTGGGTCTCCACATCACATCCTGGGAGCTGGAACTTCCCCAAAACTGGTCCAGTTTCCTTTTCAGGGGCACAGAGTCTCCAGTGCAGTGTTTTTTTCTGCCTCCCAGCACTGCCTCCAACAGCCTCAGATTATTTTAAAAGCAAAGCCAGGTTAGAAATCTTTACCGTTAAAATGTGCACACTTCGTCCTGGATCTTCGAGGCTTCCCTGCTGCACCAGTGTCCTACTAAAAAACCAACAACCCTACTTCCTGTTTCCTCTCCCCTTGAGAGAAGGGCTCCAATCCTCCCCAATCAGCTGCTCCCTGTACTCAACTCCAAACAGCTGGCAGCTGGACTAGAGTAGAGTCTCCACTCCCACATGGGTGTGGCCCACACCTCACATCAAACACAAAGAAACACCAAAGCATGCAATCAATACAAAACAAAATCTAAAGTAATGCCAACCCGAAAGCTTAGTGGGGGATTCTCTCCATCCTTTCCCACCATGCTCTGTAACAAAATGAACAGGTATCACTTATTTTATTCAACCACAATGAAATAAGCTTTTCAAGTGGAAACAAATGTTTCTCAAAACTACAGTAATTAGTTGTGCATACTTCACATGTTGTCATTGTCTGGGAAAATTACAGAACTATTTGCAACATTTAATGTCGTGAGCAACGTTCCCTCTAATGTTTCATGTGTCTGAACACACAAACTCCCTGAGCGTCCCTTGGACGACTGTGAGCAACAGCAGACATGTGCACTGTGGTCACGCCAGCATCCAATCCATCCAAGTTACATGTTTATTAAAGTAATCAGATTACTATGGGCAGAAATCTGTGCCATCAGAAACTGAATTTGAATAAGTTCAATTTGAAT
>NW_005188042.1:102756-106248 GCF_000239375.1 Pundamilia nyererei | reverse complement strand
AGCTGTACCCACACAAAATGGCACTCTGGCCCAGAGCTCACCCTGCTCTGGGCTTAAATACCCTTAATTGCTGATGGGAGTCAGCTGTACAGGAGGGAAAGGTGGCATCTCAGGCAGGGGAGGTAGTGGGACACGCCCACACAGGCACCCTCAGGAGAGAGAGAGAGGCTAGGGCCGTAACAGCCAGCTCCATTTATATTCCATGTAACAAACCTCAGTGCCCCCAGAGATGTCTGTGTATAACTAGGGGTGTACGCTGTGTGTGTCGCTTAGACAGGTGGAGAGAATACATCACTTGTTCGTTAATAAAGAGAAGTTAATAATTAAATTAATAATTAAAAAAACATGTTTTTTTATTTATATATGTTTATATGTGTTTTAAAAGTACCAGAGTGCAAGGAGTAACTTTGTTGCCAGTAGCTCAGCTAAAATCTAAGCTAAAACCGACGCTAAGCTTGTGCTCCCCAAAAGGCTTGATAAATGAATACTCCCATAAAATGAATTCTACCAATACAAGTTTATGTTAACATATTGCAATGTCTTTCCCCATTCTTTCATTTACTTTATTGCCTCCACTACTTGAAAGCCTGGTTTTATCTGTGTGTTACATGTGTCTTCTGCCTCCATGTATGTTTCATTTTTCTTTTATCTTTGTGTATATTCAAGAAATAAATCGATGTGCTGATTGTTTAACGTGTTTCTCATAACAGTAACTGCCTGAAGAAACATTTCATTTGACTGAATATTTTTATGCAGTATTATTTAATCTTTCTGACAGAATGGCAGCAGAGCTCACTGTTCTGCTGAAAGAAGACAAAAAGAGCACAAACATCACAGTTAGTGAAACACTTGGTGAGATGGAGACAATTTACAAGAAGGAATTAGATGAGATAAGGTAAATATTCTGCTGATGTCACTTTTCAATTACAAATGAAATCTACACATAGTGACAGCTGTATAATAACATCCCTAAAATACTTTAACCCTCTGAAGGCAACAGACTCAGTAGCATGTCCAAATCACATGGCCGATTTAAAATTTTGTAGCAGGCTTTGCTGTTTCAAGTTTTGAGTGTGGACCATTTACCATTTTTTAAATTATGTTGAAAGATCAAGTAAAACCAGAGGTATGATTAATAATTCACAGCATATGTCGTTATATTTTCATCACATTTAGTGCAGAAAGAAATGGGTAAATGGTATTTTCTAAGGACAGCTTTTACAAGCTGAATGTGCTTGAGAGTAAACCACATTAACTAATCAAAAATTATATAGGAACATGCGGCATTTTGGTTGACTAAGAAGAGGGGAAAGTTGTGGAAGTTTTGGTGGAGAGAGAAAGAGAGAGAGAGAGCAAGATCGAGTTTTGAGAAGTAAGAGATTTTTTTTGTCAGAACAATGGGACCACTACTGATACTCACAGCTGCTTCTAAAAAGCCACCAAATGCAGATTACAATGCAAACACTGTCTCCAGGTGGATGACATGAGGAGGGATACACCTCCTGTTGTCAGCCCTACTATGTGCCTATGTGCCTCCTGTCTTATGGTGAACAGGAACTACTTTTTGGAGTTATTGTGACACCAGCTTGTTCTGTAAATAAATGTACATAGTTGTACAGAAAATGCCTGAAGCATTGGCTGCATTTGAATCCATATATTGTATATAACTTTGTTGTTTGCAAAGTTTGCACATGAGTTTTTTTTAAATATTTAAAATTTATAATTGCAGTTGAAGTTCTGTCAATGAGGGTTTTTTTAATCTTTTTTATGTTAACACTGTAAAAAATAACACTTTTTCCAGATTTTATCTTTTTTGTGTGATTTTTGGGTCACTCGTGTTAAAAAGTTTTAGAAATTTGAATACGAACGTAAATTTAAAAGTAGTCAAGAACGTCCAGATATCCTTGACTCAAGAGGGTTAAACAATAGCTGTATTATATCACTGCTACAAACTTAGTTGATTGTATTTCTTCCGTAATAAGAAACTTTTGAAATGTTTTCCCACCCCAGAGCTGCTCTGAGTAAGAAAGAAGAAGAACTGAAATCCTTCAAAGACAGGTAATGCAGAAACCTGAAACAAAAACATCAAAATTCTTTAGCTGAGCTTCAAAGATCTATTTTTGTCTTTTGAATAGAGTGGCAGCAGAGGTGGCTGTTTCAATAAAGACAGGAGACACTGAACGCATCAATAGCCCAGTCAGCAAAAACAGACTGATTGAGATGTATCGCAAACTGAAGCTGCTGCAGTGGCCTAAAATTAAAAAAAATCTGAAATCCAATAACCTGACCCCAGAGTTTACCAAGGGTCTGATTCAGGTAAAGTGCAGATTGTCACTGTGATTTTTTTTTTGTTCTCATTGTTTTTCAGAAAAATGTGTTAATATTTAAAGTGATCTTCATAGGAAAGGTTTAAAGAAGCAACAGAAGAAGTGGGGGGAAAGAAGAAGCAGATTGAAGAAGTGTTCAGCCTGATTGAATTGAACAGTGGACTCACTCCCCAAAAGGTACTGAACTGGAAGGCTGAATGTAAAACCAGATCATTAAAGTCTGGGTTTCTCTTATTTTGAAAGGACCTGTTGGGTCTGTGTTTCCACAAGCCCCGCTGGTTCAGAAACTTATTCTCGTTAACGACAAAAACAAGACGAACATCTTTTACTTGTTAGCAAGGGAGGCCCCAGCCTGTGTCTCAGAAAGCACTCTGAATTCTACCTGCAAAATGACCATAGCAACGGTCTCCGCTTGCTGCCTTTTATTGGGAAAACAGTTCACACCATACACATCACAGCAAAGCACCACCCACCATAAAACCCCCCAAATGGTTCTAAGACAAGGCACTAGGGCTGGGCTATATCATACTGTTCACGGTAATACCGGTGTAATTTTGGGCAACAATAGGAAAATGAAATATCGCGATAGAATATGGGTAAAACGCGCATGCGCAGTGTCTATGTTTACATACGCCACATGGCGGCGACTGAGAATGAGAACAGCTAAAGCGGATTGTTAAATGAAACGGATGAACCAGAATTTGTTTTAAAAATGCTGCAACTTCAGTGGTGTGGAACTGGTTTAGCTTTCATCCGTCAGATACACAACAAAGCACTATTTTTGGTAGAGCATGCTAGCGGGCCGTTGTTATTACCGTGTTGTTTTGAAAATACGGCACACTTAAAATCAATCCTTTGATTATTCTGAAAATCGACAGTGCCCCTTATAATCCCGTTGGCCGTATGTATGAATTCTTGTTGTGTTTACTGACCTCGAAACGATTTCATGTGGTACACAGCGCTCGAAAATCTGTCAAATGTTTTAGTACGACTTTGCTAAGCTACGAAACCGCACCACTTGATGGATTGTCAGAGCATTACGGCTATCGTAAGCAGGAGCCTCGCGGAGTGATACGTACTGTGCTTCAACATAATATTACTGTATTGTGTGTGTATAACCTCTTTTTAAGTTTTGTGGATATTATACATGGTTATGCTGAGGATA
>NW_005188042.1:100778-102363 GCF_000239375.1 Pundamilia nyererei | reverse complement strand
CAGAGACAAAGGAATGTCTTGATCCTACTGCTTGAACCAAGACCTTACACATTTAAGAAGCATAATGACAACATTCAACAATTAGACTTAACAGGACCATTTCCTTGTTCCAGTTTAAACAGTACCTCCAGTTAGCAAACCAGAGTCTTCAGATGTCAATTTACAACAGCAGCAAAGAAGATCTTCTGAAGGTATGTGTAATATAACTTTCTGCTATTTTAACCAAATAAAAAATGTATGTTTCTGAGTAACATCGAACAACAGAGGAGCTAAACAAGGATATACATAATTTCGTTTGTAACAATTTGTCCCCTTCAGACTCCTCTCCTCAAAAGTCAAACTCAGTACTCCCAGGATGTGATAATGAATTTGAGACTTCTTGCCTCTGAATGCTACTGGTTGGGATGCTTGATGGCACTGAACAATCCTCCTCTTCAGCCAGACTGGCAGAATCACATTCCAGGGATGGACCCTTGGGATATTTTGCCTCGAGACATCAAGTCATTTTAACTAATGTAGAGGAAGCAAATTCATGAACAAAGAGAAAGTCTGTCTGATTTCAGCGGTGTTTGTCAGAAATCACAATTTACTCCCCCAAATATCAAAAACACACAAGTTTAAAATAATTAGGTGTATGTTTGGCTGAAACTCAATTAGATTTTTGAAACTCTGTCGATGAAAGTCAGACAGCCAAAATATATTTATAATGTTTGTTTTGAACCATATTTAAGTGAATATATGATAAAAAAAAAATCAATTCTGTAACATAATGTGTAATTTTTAACACATAATATATCTTATATAAAAAAGCAGTTGTTTTGGATGGTACATCTGTCATCAAAATGCAGACTCCTACAGCATTTACGTATTCATGTTACCGGCATCTTTCGATGACAGCGTCATCACTTTCCAGTTGGAGCTGTAAAAAAAAATAAGACGATCAATAAAGCACAACAAGCCGCAAGTCACCACTAATATAAATGAAAAAAAATCACAAACATCCAGTTCACTTTTTACAAGCAAAAACATATTCTGTAAGAAACCTGTTGATCATTCAGTCAGATCCACCCTTTTCCTTTTCCACCCCTGACTTGTTTCACTCTCCTGTTCCATTGTGCTGATTGGTGGCTTTTTATATCAGGTTATTCCCCTGTATACTGTGCTGATGATGAAGATATTGTAATCAGGTTTTCTGCAGTTTTAAGTTCAGCATGTTGGGTTGATTAGCTTGACCAATCCAACCAGTCTTAACGGGGCTGTGTGTGGGGTGGTTGAGCAAGTTGTCAATTATAGCATTTAAAGAAAATACTTGGGCTTTGGTTTTTTAAAGCCGTTTAAGTTGCATTTGTTGTTTGCTATTCATGGTTTTCTTTATGTTAATGTTTTCATTGAGAATTTTGGAGGTTTTAGATTTTGTTATAATTTAGTCCTACTCTTAGTTTGTTTTTTTCCTTCATTATTTCTTGTCTGCTTTTTTCGTCAGCTCCCTCATGTTAAGTTAATTCACATATCTGTAACATTTCCCCTAGTGTCTTACGTTTAATTTTTGTGTCTCCTATCTCCTACCCCTAAGCTGTATATATAT
>NW_005188042.1:94539-100753 GCF_000239375.1 Pundamilia nyererei | reverse complement strand
ATATATATATATATATATATATACACACACACATACACACACACATTTAGTGCTGTCAAATGTTTAAAATTTGTAATCAAAGGGTTGTGTGAGCTAATTTTGATTTATCACGATTAAATATCATTCATTCTCATTCTATATTAATCACATTTTATTTTCAATGACCAAAAAGACTCAAGAAAAAAACTGAATATTTACGCACTTAAGATGTTTATTGAACATCTTGAACATTCAGGTTAATGAATAACTCTGTAAAAATTTATCCACATTAATGTGGCCCTGTTACTCTTCTTTAGCCAGTTACTACGACAAACTAACTTGTTGACATTGTGCAAGAGACGGGCGGACCACTTCTTATTTACAATGTTGCCTGCAGCTGAGAACGGTCTAGAGTTTTTTCCTTCAATTTCCCACTAATGTGCCACTGTTAAAAATTATTCTCAATGGAAATTACTTTAGTTCCAATGCAGTGCTTCCTTTTACTTAATGTGTCAATAAATAAAGACATGATTATTGATTTATAGTTATCTTATAGTTCATCACCTACTATCATTAAAACTCCTGATATTGGGATTGTTGAGAGTTATAAATATCTAGGTGTGGTACTTGACCATAACCTGTGTTTTGAATCTCATACTGATGCCACTACTAAAAAAGTTCAACAAAGACTTTTCTTTTTACGAAAAATGAGATCTTTTAATGTCTCATCTGAGATGTTTGCTTTGTTTTATAGAAGTTTTATTGAATCTGTGGTGTACTTTTTCATCGCTGCCTGGTTTGGTAACCTGATGGTGAAGAGTAAGATTCGGTTGGCACTTCTGGTAAACACTGCTAGCAAAATTTCAGGGCACTGGCAAGATGGACTTTTGGCCATCTAAAACAAAAATGCACTTAGAAAGGCTCATTCTGTGATTAATTGTTTGAACCATCCACTTCACAGTGAGTTTGAGTTGTTGCCTTCCAGCCGCCGTTTTGGAGTACCTGTGAGGAAG
Source organism: Pundamilia nyererei (assembly GCF_000239375.1). Lineage (NCBI taxonomy): Eukaryota > Metazoa > Chordata > Actinopteri > Cichliformes > Cichlidae > Pundamilia > Pundamilia nyererei. The sequence goes on along the minus strand of NW_005188042.1, from coordinate 99,761 downwards.
ACTAAAAGACTCCAGGTTACTTTCATCACTACTGCATCTTGTCTCCTTAAGGCAAATAACCGTCCTTGGACTTTCTATCACTATTATTTTCATTATTGTTTTATATTAGTGTTCCGTTAATTTTTATCCTGCTGCTAAACTAATTTCCCCTTGTGGGAAAATAAAGATATTGAATTGAATTAGATGTGCAATAACACCAAGATAGTTACTGTTACTCACAGAAGTCCAGTAGTCACCTGTAAGGGTGACATGCTTGACTACAACTGTATCCGCCTGCTTTTTTTCCTTTTCAGTTTCCAGAGCCCGTGAATTCTTGAAATTATTGTGCTTCTTGTTGGAGCCTTGTAAAATGCGTCTTGAGAGGCAACTTGCAAAACCTTTGTAAAGCCCGTGTCCTCCATGTTAATAATAGGTCTGCAATGTGTTGAAATCCACTTGGCAACCGTGTCAATCATTTTGTCTGAGGTAGACTTACTGAGGCCCGACACTATGTGAAAGTGGGTTGTCACAAGGGGGTCGACACGTTAGCCAAGGTGCTAGCAGCATCCCTGAATAATGTATGTTTAGCATTTCGTTGCCCTGTACCTGTGACATGTGCAATGACAATAAAGTTGAATTCTATTCTAATTCTATTCTATTACTGTGATATTTTAAGCTGGAAGTCCTTCAGGGAAAAGAACATTCCTTCTTGCACAATGTGCATAATATGTCAGTCATCAGTTCTGTCTTGTTATTTTTTAAATTCTCAATTCTCATTGGTGCCAATGTGTTGTTTGTCATCTTTCATATTGGGTTGATTGGTTTTGCTGCCCATCAATACTATATCAACTGCTAATTTGCACATGTGTGATGGTAAATCTACTTGAAAAAACTGCCTAAAATACGTTTACAAAGGTATTTCAGGGATTTTGAGTCATTTCCTTTTTCAGATGGGTTAATTGTGTTAAAAAAAATTGTAATCAGATTATTCAAGATGACGCTTCAAGATAGTTGCGCGAGCATTCGCAGCGGCGCGGTGCTCTCTACAGCTTAGTGGATTTCTTTTTATTTTGTATATCTTTATTTCACTTTTCCTCCAACATGCAGGAGCACATGTGCAGTACAGTAAAGCTGAACTGCTTATGGTTCTAAACAACAAAAACCTGCATACTTTCACCGACAATGACTGGGATTCAATCCCGAAGGAACATGGACTCTAATTTCACAATACCACCGCTGAAGTGGCATAGGCAACGCAGTCACAGGAAACATAAGAGGAAGAAATACTTGTAATAAATTTAGCCTTTTTGCAGCTCTGGAGGCCAGGATCACTAAATTGAAAATTCCGCTTCGCACCCTTTGAAAAACCTGCCGCTAGTGGGGAAGCCGGTTAAAGAGGATGGCTGGGTGATGGTGAGGAGGAAGCATATTCTTAAACAGAAGCACCAGGTACACCACCAACCTCTTCAACTGTTTTCCCCACTCAGCGACACACCTGCCAGGGATCAAACTCTGGTAATTGGTGATTCTGTTCTGAGACATGTGAAGCTACAGACACCAGCAACCATATTCAATTGTCTTCTAGGGGCCATAGCAGGCAACATTGAGGGAAATTTAAAACTGCTGGCTAAGGGTAAACGTAAATTCATCAAAATTATAATTCACGTCGGCAGTAATGACACCCTATAATGTCAACCGGAGGTCACTAAAATCAATATTGAATCGGTGTGTAATAAAACAATGTCAGACTCTGTCATTTTCTCTGGTCCCCTCCCCAATCAGACCAGGAGTGACATGTTTAGGTGCATGTTCTCCTTAAATTTCTGGCTGTCTGAGTGGTGTCCAAATAACAATGTGGGGTTTATTGATAATTATAGCCTTCAGGGAAAACTTCCTGGAGGACACCAAAACCCAAGAATAACCTAAACTGAGAAAAACTAAGCAAAAACAAACCTGAAACCTTGAGACTTGAAATAGAGATGCAGGGAGATGTAGAAAGATGCAGAGAAACCACACAGACGAACCAGCAACAGGCAGGAGAACACACCGAGTCCAAAAACAAAACATCCACAAAAAAAAAAACTGGAGCACAGGGAGCAGTTCATAAACAGTTCAGGAGGCTGACCTGGAGAACGGCAAAACAGGAGTCCATAACAGGGCAGTTCAGGACGCCGACCATGCAAAAAGCAGCGGCGGCGACACAGGGAAAGTAAATACGGAGACTTACCACAGAGAAGGCAGCAGCAGCAACACAGGCGAAACAGTTCTGGAGGCCGACCGCGCGGAAGGCAGCGGCAACAGTTCTGGTCCAGAGGCCGACCGCATGGAAGACGGCGGCGACGTCAGAGGCGAAGGAGATCCGGAGGCCGGCCGCACTGAAGGCAGTGGCGGTGATGACCTCTTTCAAAGGGTCTTCCTGGAGAGCGGTGGCATCCAACCTGCCTGAAAGGGCCCCTTAGACCCTCCAGCGGAGACAAACGTAGGCTGGACAGGCCCCTCGGACCCTCCAGTGGAGACAGACGAAGGCTGAAGTGGTCCCTGGGACCCTCCAGTGGAGACAGACGGAGGCTAGATGGGTCCCTCGGACCCTCCATCGGAGACAAACACAAAGCCAGCAGGCAACAGATCCTGTGGCCGACACAAAAGTGACTGAAGCTGAGCAGGGCACTTACTCTGCCTAGGCAGCGCTAACACGGTGCAGTTCTCAGGGGGCTTCTTAGCCTTCAGGGATCCAGAGTCAGGTACGGGCTGATTCCCAGCCTCTGGGGAGGCCCTGGAGGGAGTCATTGTCTCTACAGTAGCCAGTTCATGAGAAACACCACAGGTTGACATGAAATTTTCTCCCTCCATGAAATGAATTGGCAAGATAGTAGCCGAATGGGTGGTTTGGCTGCAGACTGAGTAGTAGGCTGAGCTAGCGGCAACACTGGAGACTGAGCTAGTGGCTGCTGAGCAGGAAACACTGGAGAGCAATGTTCCCTCTAAGCTCTGCGCGTGCGCAATTGCGCACTGCTGGCACGGTCTTTGCGCACAGAAAATCTGCGCTGCGCACAAAAAAAAAAATCTGACCTGAATTGAAATTAAAATTAAAGCATTAACAATTCTGTTTTGAAGTGTTAGTCAGTAAGTGACTGGCTGCTCCCGTATGGGATTATAACGATGCCACCTTATCCCATAGTCCAGCCAATGATGCGATTCACATTCGTATATACGCAGCTAATCAATGTCGTTGACAGGCTATGACAGCGTCCTTATGTGCCGACACCGGTGTTTTAGCTAGCAAAGCGGCGTGGCTGATGTGGAGTGAAGCCACGTTAATGATAACATGTACAACCATTGGAGATGTGAGCAGGACAGATGGAACAATTGACGGAAAAAGTGTGGACTTTATACCAGTTTTTAAATTGTGTTGATCGGCCACGTAAAACCAGAGTTATGATAAAAATATCTGCAATGTTTGGTTTTCTTCCTGAATACTATTGTTGTTTATATTTAATGCGCGAAGAAACGGCAAAAAAAGCGTTTTATAAGGAAAACTCTCGAAAGCACTCTCTGCCTGTGAGCAAACCCCTGCCCCCAGACCTTCCTATTGGTGGAAAAATTTACCATGTCGACCAATCAAAAAATGATATGGCAACATGGCATTTAGTTGTTTAGGAAGGGGGAAGTTTTAGGAGTGACGGCGTGCTTTGAGCTGGAACAGATTTGCGATGTTTAGCGCAAATCTTCTGTAGTTAGTGTGTAGTATAGTCAATAGTTTTGTTGTGTGTGTCAGAACAATGAGGCGACTGCTCAATGTTACAGGTGTTACAGGAGTGATACATCTGCTGTTGTCAGGCATGCAGGTATCAGGCTGTTGTTCTCCTTTATCTCATAGTGGACAGAAATTATTTTTTGGAGTGGCACAAATAATTTGTGTGGCATCAAATCTGATGCAGAACAGCTGATTGTTCTGTAAATAGCTTGAAATGTTTATTTAAAAAAACACCTTGGCTGCATTTTTAGGTAAACAGTTGCAAAAACGTTGTTGTTTGCATACCTCAGTAACCTTTTTGAAGAAGTAAATATGTAATTGATTGCCCAACATTGGTTATTATATACTGTATTTTGCAGACAGAGTTACAGGACTTTCTCCCAGACCACAGACTCATAATACAAGTCAGGGCTTTATAAAAAGAAAGTTCTGTTTTCAAAATTGGAGTTCAAGTTATTTTTACTTCCAATAGTGTTAACATACCACACAGGTCATGAACAAGATTTTTTTTTAATTTTCATTGCAAGTGAGCTAAAGCAGTTAATTAAAAGTAGTCTAACATAAATGTAAATGCTGTAATTTGATTATTTTAATAAACATGTAACTTGGATGGATTCGATGCTGGCGGGACCACAGTGCACACATCTGCTGTCGCTCACAGTGGTCCAAGGGACGCTCAGGGAGTTTGTACGTTTGCTCAGACACATGAAAAATTAGAACTGAACTGAACTGAGGGCAGTTGAGCAGGTGACTGAAATGATGGCTGGGTGAGAGCAGACTCAGGAAAAACAGTCTTATTGACAGCCTCAGAAATGGCAATGCCAATCCTTCAGCGGACCAGAATGAAAATCTTCTGTCAGACTGGGCAGGTTGGAGGTAGTGGCTGTGTGTAGATGTAAAGTATTGAGGCAGTCCTGAGTAATCCGGGGAAGCGATCCTAGTAGCTATGGAATGCCGGAAATCAATCGCTGTAACCGGGCCTCCACAGCATGATGAAACTCCTCCATGAATGATCCAGCCAGAGGTTAAGAAGTATCTCTTCATTTTAGATTATGTCATCTTTAATCTCCTCAGAAGGATTGAAAGCTGCTGGTTCCATGTTGCCCGTCACAGGCAGCTATCAGGGCAAGTCATGTGGAAATTTTTAAAGGACCCAAGATGCAGGCAGCTTCTGAAGTGAGTAGGGATGGGTATCGAAAACCGGTTCTTGTTTAGAACCGTTCCCACTGTTTCAATTCCTTGGAATTGTTTGCCATTTTTGCAAACGATTCCCTTATCGATTCCAGTCGCCCCAAATGACGCCACCACGTTGCGGAGCGTCATTTACCTGGCAGGAAACACGGCGTCTAAGCGGCTCAAACGCTCAAAAGTTTGGTTATACTTTACGAGAACGGATGACAACAGGGCAACTTGCAAAACTTGCAAAGTGGATATTTCATTTAACGGAGGAAACACTACGAATATGCAAAAGCATTTGCTCACAAAACAC
>NW_005188042.1:91791-93975 GCF_000239375.1 Pundamilia nyererei | reverse complement strand
TATCTTGTTCAAAGAGAAGATATAAAACAAAGTTCTAAGCTAATCGACCTTAGTGTTCTCCTTTATTAAAAAGAATTGATAAGAGAATCGATAAAGAATCGAATCGTTAAACACAATCGAAAATGGAATCGGAATCGTGAAAATCTTATCAATACCCATCCCTAGAAGTGAGTGAGCTTTATTTATATGAAAGGAGAAGCACAGGAATGTGGTGGACACAAGCCAAAACCTAAAAATAACCTAAACTGGGAAAAACTTAGCAAAAAAAACCATGAAACCTTGAGACATGAAACAGAGATGCAGGGAGACGTAGAAAGATACAGGGAAACCACACAGACGAACCGACAACAGGCAGGAGAAGACACAGGGCTTAAATACTCAAAGGAGTAATCACGGGATGGGAGAAAGGAGGGGAACACACCTGGGAGAAATCAGGGCTGACGAGACACACACGTAAAGCTGAAAACACTCACATGAGGCACAGACCTTCAGAATAAAACAGGAAACTCACAGACACAGAGAACCAGACAAGACACTGAACTTGACAGATTCATGAGCAGACACTATGACACCATTGACAGAGAGAGGGAACACATAAGTGGGAGCAGGCAGGCACTTTTCAGGCACAGAACGGAAACCTGACAATAGCAAACCTTAAGAAAAACATAACCAGAATAAACAAGAACATAGAATAATATAAGAAAACACAAAACACTGAGACTCAGAACCATGACAATGACAATGATTTCCTGTGTCCTTCAGTGGTGCTTTTTGTTAATCTCAGTCTCTCACTGAACGTGCTCTTGTAAATAGCCAGCACATCATGGAGTGGGTGGGAAGTATTATCCAGCATTGTCTCTATCTTGGACAGCATCCTCTTCTCTGACACCACCCTAAGGGAGTCCAGCTCCATCCGACAAGATTACTGACGTTGTGGATTAGTTAATTTAGTCTGTTGGCATCTGCGACTCTCAACCTGCCACCCCAGACTGCAACACCATAGAGGATGGCACTGGCCACAACAGACTTATAGAAAATACTGAGATGTTGAAGGACCTCATCCGCCTCAAAAAAAAAAAAAGAGACGACTCTGACCCTTCCTGAAAAGTCCTGTGGTATTTTTAACCCAGTCCAGTTTATTGTCTTTGTATACTCCAAGGTATTTATAGTCCTCCACAATGTCCACATTGACCCTCTGGGTTGAAACAGGGGTCAAGGTTTTCCTGGTCTTCCTAATGTCAACGATCAGTTCCTTGTTCTTTGCCACATTGAGCTGCAGATGATTCTGCTTTCACCATGTGACAAAGTAGTAGACTTGTAGTCAAGACCGCCTAATCTGAGACCAAGACAAGACCAAGACCAGAGGGTATCGAGACCAAGACAAGACCAAGACCAAGACCAAGTTGAGACGAGACCAAGACCGAGACCGAGACGAAAAAAGTCTTTAAACTGCAGCCAGATGCTATTCTATATACATATGCAGGACACCTTAAACTAGTTTTTTAATTAGGCAGCAAGGCAGAACAAAGTTGGGCCTGTATCAAGACACAGGGACTAAACCCCAATTCAACCAGACCCAGAACTGATCCGGAATTAAAACAGGACTACAACAGTAACCAAGACAGAACCAGAATCAGAACTAGATGATAGTAGCACTAAAAATCATCATAGACCTGCACTACACGTATTTTTTAATTCTACCAAAGTACAATATTTAGATTGAGAAAAGTTTATATAATTATTTAGCCTTGTTGTGCAAACAAGCCTGCAGAACTTAATAAATATAGAATTTGAAAAGTAACAAATGGTATCTAAAAAGAAACACTAGGTACTAGATACATGTTCTGATGAGTTTTGGCAAACAACCATTTGACTAACATGTGTGTCTCACCTGCTCTTGTTCCATCTCTGTTCTGTCGTCATTCTCTCTCTCCTTCTCTGCTCCTCTCTCTCTCTCTCCCTCTCCCTCTCTGTTCCTCTCTCTCCCTCTCTGCTCCTCTCTCTCCCTCTCTGTTCCTCTCTCTCTCCCTCTTTGTGCTGACAATCAAGCCAAACACCAACATCATCAAATATACAGTTGAAACCAGATATTTACTCTTCAGATAAAAACACAAACACTTTTTTAATTGTAACATCAAATCAGACTAAATGTTATTTTTTTTAGATTGATAAATATAAAAAACA
>NW_005188042.1:89223-90996 GCF_000239375.1 Pundamilia nyererei | reverse complement strand
TGATATCAATCGTTTGTGATACACCGTCATATTTACATTATTAGTTCAGTACGAATGATTTGCTTTGGTACCTGGTCAAACTTAAGCTCTCCTCTGTCTGCAGCAAACTCGCAGGCAGCAGCTTCTCCCCCCTCGCTCACATGGGTGCTGTGCTCAGTCGCCTAGTGCCTGAGCTCGGATAATACCAAAATTAGTGGGAATTTACGACGGTGCGCTCTGTGCTTCGTGTGTTGTTTGTGTTTTATACAATTGTCAGTCAGGCATCTAACTAACAAATTACACTCCAAAAGACCCCATGCTTCTGAAAAAATTTACCCGGGCTTAAGCCCAGTAAGCCCCCCCCCCGCTCCACTGATGGTTGACTCCAAATCTCCCGAACACTATGTCGACTCAGACAGACTATTAATTCATTTGAAAGTCAGATGCTTAGCCTTGTCCACCTAGGTGTAAAACTCAAAAATCAGTCTTATTCATTATCGTCTATCGTCCACCTGGGCCTTACACAGAGTCTCTGTCTGATTTCTCAGACATTTTATCTGATTTACTACTCGACTCTGTTACAACACAGAGCAGAGCAGCTACCTGAACACTACTGCAAAAGAGGTCGATTATCTTGTTAATAATTTTACCTCCTCATTACGTACGACTCTGCATACTGTAGCTCCGGTGAAAACTAAGGCCTTAACTCTGTGGTATAATTCTCAAACATGTAGCCTAAAGCAGATAACCAGTAGGTTAGAGAGGAAATGGTGTGTGACAAATTTAGAAGATGATCATTTAGCCTGGAGAAATAGTTTTTTGCTTTTTAAGAAACCCCTCCTCAAAGCTAGAACACCTTACTACTCATCACTGATTGAAGAAAATAAAAACGACCCTAGGTTTCTCTTCTCCACTGTAGCCAGGCTGACAGCCAGGCTCTCTCATTTTGCTATTGAAGAAGGCAGTCGCACTTTTGTCCCTCTCCCTTAACTTTCCTGCTTGGCTTCCCATGTCCTTGTCTGGTCTCGTCTACTTCTTTCCTTTTTACCCTGGAAGAGTCTCATGGTCTGTTCTCAAAAACGCAAAAGAGGAATTATGGATTTGATCAACTTGTCCCTGAATGCAATTGGCACCCTCTTTTCAATGAGAAGCCTGGGTTCGGGAACCGCTTCAGCTTCAGCTTACACACACATCAGGCCTGAAACTATTCACAGAGAACTGATATCTCTCAAAGGGAAAAAGCTCATGCATACACAGAGTAACACAAAGGTTTCGAGCCCAAGGCAGGCCTGAGTCTGCTGTCAGTCTGTTCACTCTTCTCTCTCTTTCTCTTTTGGGGCTGTGGGAGCGGCCCTTTTTAAACCCAGTCACATGGTCCATAATCCAATCAGTAGCCCGCTGGTCTTTGTTAAAGGAAATAATCTGCAAGATTCTTAAAAACACAGTACACAAACACTGCATGATTAAAGATATTGTTCTGTTTCTATTCTCCTCCCAGATAGGTAGGATGGTGGGGGAGGCTACAGCTATGTTTAACTGCAGGCACATTCCATGTAATAATTCTAGTTTCCTTATTTGGTAAAGAATGTTCACTTCCTGCCCTTCAGGGGCTCGCCTATGTTTGTATGTGGTGAACCATTGAAAGTGTTAAGCCATATACGGGTGAGGGAAGATTTTTTTTTTCTTTCTTGCTCTTGACGAAGGCAGTCACACTTTTCTCCTCTCCTCCTCCTCCTCCTCTCCCTTAGCTTTCCTGCTTAGCCTCTTGTGTCCTTGTCTAGTCTCGTGTTTTTT
>NW_005188042.1:62195-63972 GCF_000239375.1 Pundamilia nyererei | reverse complement strand
AATCGTCAACAATCAAATCCAGCTAACTTACTTAGCGAGGTACGAAGAACGGACCCCAGGTCACATAAACGCACCCCCCAAAAAAAACACACACACTCACATGCATACTCACACACATTCTCACGCATGCAAACACACACACACACACACATACACATATAGTACCTTATCTTCTACAACCATGGGGGGAGGGGGGTTTACAATGGGAGGTGTTTATGTGTACTGTAACTGTTTTCAATAAAAGGCGGCAAGCGGAGGCCAGGGTCGAGGCCATCTGTGGTTGGATTCAGAGTGCTTTCCTGAGACACCGACCTGGCCTCCCTTGCGCAAGTAAAAGCCGGTTGAAGCTGTTCATCTTGCTTCCTTGCTTCGTTAACGGGAGCAAGTTTCTAAACCAGCGGGGCCTGTGGAAGCGCAGACCCAACAGTCTGCATTCTTGCAGACCCACAAGTTTGGTCTGTATTTACTTACACAGCATGTCTTGTAGAATTTACTTGAGTCAACAGCAACAGCGTAGAGTAGTAATATATCAAGTCTATTAACAGAAAACAGGAAAATATTAGTAAAGAAACAACTTCCCCAAACCAAATCGCAAATGAATTAATAAGTAAAACAGGCTGACCAAAAGCATGATCAATATAAATGTCACTGACAATTACTATTATATTGTGGTAAGTATACTGTAACCAAAATACCCACTTATTTGATGTCTTTCTGTCCAACAGCTCCTTTTCTAGACTTGTAAGAGTTTAATGTAATGTGGGCAGTGCTGGTCCAGAGCCTCAAAGACAGTAAGAAGCAAGCGGAGGGAGAAAAACCATAAAATTATTCAGATGCTGATTTGATCCTCAATGGCTGTGCAGCCTTTATAACTTACAACACAGAAGGTAAATGTAGACCTCATACAACCAAATTAGACTAGCACATTGTCAGAGACTTACAGTTAACAAACGGTCAGGTGAATAAACAACACTGAGACACTTGATACTGATAACGTGCGGCACGGGTGAATCTCAGACGGAGAGACACACACGAACTGCAGCATTCGTTTATTTTTATAGGTTACATCGTCAATATGCAAATATAATCACATTTCCTGTTACGCAGGTCCTGATGCTGTCTGTGTGTAAGCTGTGTGTGTGTGTGTGTGTCACAAAAAATGTGTGTGTTGCAAGTCAATTTCTAAGAAAAATATAATGCAAGTCAACTTCTGCGGATGTGTATTTCTGTACTGATCTCTTGCGGTAAATGAACACAGAGTCACAGGGTCAGCTTCCTGTTTCTACAGAAAACTGTGTCTGGTGAAATATGTGAACATAAGTATAACATAACATTTGAAGCATAACCAAATAAAACAATAAAAACTCCCTAACACACATATAGTATTGAAAAGCCATCTACTACTGTGTCTGAATGTGTGGTATTGGCACTGTCAGTTTATGTAATCTTTACATGCTTGTTAAATGCTAACGTCCAATATATAAAGTTCCTAATAATCACAATTACAAGATTAAACATATGACAGTGTTTATATGTAACATAGGAAACCCCATAATGTTTTTTTAATTCTTTTGAATTTAACTTAATTCTTTAGAAGGACAAGCTAAATTATCTAATTTTAAAGCCAACTGTTAGGGTTTCCGAAAGAGACTCGGGCGCAGGCCAGGGTATTCCTTTAAGCGAAGCGAAGGAACAGTGCGTTTATTTACAGTGAACACATGCACCAAGTGGCTATATACAATGTGCAGGGGGAAACGGGTCCGGGTCGCCAGGGTCC
>NW_005188042.1:47438-61754 GCF_000239375.1 Pundamilia nyererei | reverse complement strand
ACGCTTGTCCAGGACAGCGGCCCGCGGAACCCAGGACCGCTCCTCAATGCCATAGCCCTCCCAGTCCACAAGGTACTGGAAGCCACGCCCGCGGCGGCGAGAGTCCATAATCCGCGTGAAGGAATAGGCGGGCAAGGCGTCCACAAGCCGGGCGGGTGGAGGGGGCCTGGAAGGAGGGCACAGAGGGCTATTCCGGACAGGTTTGATTTGGGAGACATGGAACACATTGTGAATCCTCATGTTGCTCGGCAGCAGGAGTTTCACAGAGACGGGGTTGATCAGCGCCGAAACCTCAAACGGACCAATGAAGTTTGGGTTGAGCTTCTTGGACTCAGTCCTGAGAGGAACAAAGCGTGTGGACAGCCATACCTTTTGTCCCACGCTGTATGCTGGAGCTGGTGTGCGGTGGCGATCTGTGGTCTGTTTGGTTCGGTCCTTGGTGCGCAGCAACGCCGTCCGTGCGCAGCAACGCCGTCCGTGCGGCCCGCCAGGCTCGTCGGAACCTACGTAGATGGGCCTGGACAGACGGTACAGAATGCTCACCCTCGACAGAGGGGAAGAGAGGTGGCTGGAAACCCAGTGAGACCTCGATGGGAGACAGATCACTGGCGGAGGAAGTCAGACTGTTATGGGGGTACTCAATCCAGGGTAGTTCATCACTCCAGATGGACTGGTTAGAGGACGCTATGCACCTCAACATTGCCTCGAGCTCTTGGTTAGCTCGCTCACACTGGTGTCAGAATTCCTTCCAGACACCAGAGGTGAACTGGGGGCCTCTGTCAGAAACTATGTCCTCCGGGATCCCGTGCAGGCGAAACACATGGAGGGTAAGCAGTCGTGCGGTCTCCATGGCCGTGGGAAGCTTGGGTAGAGCTAAGAAGTGGGCAGCTTTAGAAAAACGGTCTACGATGGTAAGTATGACAGTGTTACCTGCTGATGGCGGCAGTCCGGTCACAAAGTCCAAAGCTATGTGGGACCACGGCTGGACAGAGTCGGCAGGGGATTGAGCGGGCGGCTGATGAGACGGTTTATTCCGGGCACAGGTTGCGCAGGCGCTGACGTACTCTCGAGCATCTTTAGTCAAAGAGGGCCACCAGAAGTAGCGCTGGAGGAAGGTGATAGTGCGGTGGATCCCTGGGTGGCACGTGAAGCGGGCAGTGTGGGCCCATTGAAGTATTTGGGAACGTACAGATTGAGGGACGTAGAGCCGTTGGGCTGGCCCACCGCCCGGATCCGGTTCCGCCACCTGAGCCTCCCGAATGGCTGCTTCAATCCCCCAGGAGATGGCGCCCACGACACAGGTGGCGGGGAGCACGGGAGCAGGCTCAGTAGGGTCCTCCGAGGCTGAGAACTGCCGGGACAGGGCGTCAGGTTTGACATTCAGGGAACCGGGTCTGTAAGAGATGGAGAAGTGGAAACGGGTGAAAAACAGGGCCCACCTGGCCTGTCGGGCATTGAGCCTCTTAGCTGATTGCAGGTATGCCAGGTTCTTGTGGTCAGTCCAGACGAGGAAAGGCTGAGCCGTGCCGTCCAACCAGTGCCGCCACTCCTCCAGGGCTAGTTTTATCGCCAGCAGCTCCCGATCCCCGACGTCGTAGTTTCTCTCCACAGGGGTCAGACGGCGGGAGAAGAAGGCACAAGGATGGAGCTTACCGTCCTTCCGTTGCGACAAAACCGCTCCAACCCCTGAGTCGGAGGCGTCAACCTCGACCACAAATGGCTGCGTGAGGTCGGGTTGGATCAGGATGGGGGCTGAGGCGAACCGTTTCTTCAGTTCTAGGAAAGCTGCCTGAGCCTCTTTGTTCAACTGAAAAGGAAGCTTGGGAGAGGTTAGCTGGGTCAACGGCAAGGCAACTCGGCTGAAGTCCCGAATGAACCGCCGGTAGAAGTTTGCAAACCCAAGGAAACGTTGCAGTTGGCACCGATTAGGAGGTTCCGGCCACTCAACAACGGCTTTTACCTTCACAGGGTCCGGGCGGAGGTTTCCTTGGTCGATTATGTACCCCAGGAATGCAAGGGTGGAGACGTGGAACTCACACTTTTCTCCTTTGACAAACAATTGGTTCTCGAGGAGTCGTTGCAGGACCTGTCTGACATGGGTCTCGTGCTCGGACTGGTCTCTGGAAAAGATCAGGATGTCGTCTAGATAGACAAAAACAAAACGGTTAATGAAGTCTCTGAGCATGTCATTCACCAGGGCTTGGAACACCGCAGGGGCGTTAGTGAGACCAAAGGGCATGACAAGGTACTCGAAGTGACCGAGGTGGGTGTTGAAGGCGGTCTTCCACTCATCGCCCTCACGGATGCGAACCAAATGGTATGCGTTTCGCAAATCCAGTTTGGTGAAAACAGTAGCCCCCTGGAGGAGTTCGAAGGCCGAAGTGAGGAGAGGCAGAGGGTATTTATTTTTGACTGTGATGTTGTTTAAACCGCGATAGTCGATGCATGGCCGGAGGGTTTTATCCTTCTTTTCGACAAAGAAGAAGCCTGCCGCGACTGGAGAAGTGGAGCCCCGAATGAGGCCTGCAGCCAGGGATTCCGTAATGTACTTCTCCATAGCTTCTCGTTCTGGAAGCGAGATGCTATAGAGCCGACTGGTGGGTAAAGGAGCTCCCGGGAGCAGGTCGATAGTACAGTCATAGGGCCTATGTGGAGGAAGCGACTGGGCGCGGGCCTTTTGAAACACCTCGGCTAGGTCGTGATAAACAGAGGGCACATTAGTTAAATCAGCCGATTTCAATTCCCCAGGAGAGGGCGTTTCAGTGCTTGGAGGCGAGGCAGCTTTAAGGCAGGTCATGTGGCAGTCCTCCCCCCACCCAGTGATACGCCCCTTTAGCCAATCGATGTGAGGGTTGTGCTGTTGTAGCCAAGGGTGGCCGAGAACCAGCGGAGTGCGAGCTGCTCTAAACACAAAAAAACAGATTTCTTCAGAATGGTTGCCAGAGAGGGTGAGCTCGACAGGCTCCGTCACCAGAGTGATGTCTGGAAGGCGTTGGCCTGACAACGCCGTAACCTGTAATGCATGAGGCAGGGGCTCCAATAGTAACCCAAGTTGCCGGGCTAACTGACAGTCAATAAAGTTTTGTTCCGCCCCAGAGTCGATCAACACCGATAGGGAGCGACTCTTTGAGTGAATGGAAAGTGTGGCTGGTAGTGTTAAATGGGGAGGAGCTTCTTCCTGGCTCAGCTCGCCCACCAGTACTCCTACCATCACTGGCGGGCGCGCCCTTTTGCCCGCGAAGGGCAGGTAGCCACAACATGTCCTGTGACCACAATAGAGGCACTCACCGGCCGAAATCCTGCGCTGACGCTCTGCCGCGGTGAGATGGGAGCCGCCCAGCTGCATGGGTTCCTCTCCGTCCCCGCTCTCGTGGGTCCGCCATGGCCAGAGACTCCCGCAGCCTCATGGGAGTTGTAGTTCCGCTGCGACCGGTGAGCCCGTAGCCGCTCATCCACCTTGATGCACAGGGACATTAGCTCATTAAAGGAGGCAGGGAGATCACTCATGATTAGCTCATCCCTTAATTCTTCTCTGATATTATTCAACAACGTGCTCCGTAGCGCCTCCTGATTCCACCCTGCCTCTTCTGCCAAAATCCAGAAGTCGATAGCGTAATCAGACATGCTCCTCCTACCTTGTTTGAAGTTGAGGAGACGGAGAGCAGCGGCCTCTGCCCCGGTGCCTGGGTTAAACACACTCTTAAATTTTGAGAGAAAGTCAGCGTAGGTGATGACAGGATCAGAGCTTAACACCACCTGGGCCCACTTTAGTGCACGGCCCCTCAGAAGTTGAACAAAAAAAGTGATCTTCGCCCCATCATTGTTATGAAAACGCTGCAGCTCGCGAAACATTAGAGACACCTGAGCCAGAAATCCGGCACATTTGTCAGACTCACCCAAGAATGGTTCCGGTGTGGGTAGATGTCCGCCAGACGGCGTACAGGCCCGAGGTGAGCTATCTGACGCTGCGGCGGGCGGTGCCGCCTGGGGAGCCGTGCTGGGTTGCTGGGGACTCCCTGGTTGAGCATTTCTATTCAGCGGTATTAACTGCGCCACCGCCAGGGTCAATGCGGCGACGTCCTGCCGTAGCTGCCCGAGCATTTGTTCATGGCGGGCCAGCACGGCTTCCTGGGCGGCCAGAGCCCGGCCCACGGGGTCCTGTCCTGCTGAGTCCATGCTGGCTGGATCGTTCTGTTTGGGTTTCCGAAAGAGACTCAGGCGCAGGCCAGGGTATTCCTTTAAGCAAAGCGAAGGAACAGTGCGTTTATTTACAGTGAACACATGCACCAAGTGGCTATATACAATGTGCAGGGGGAAACGGGTCCGGGTCGCCAGGGTCCGTGGGGAAACAGGGTTGGGGAAAGGGTGTTCCACACTCTCTGTACAAAATGTTCCTCTCCAATCACTCCTCTCAGCATCGGGTTCCAAAAAACGATACTGATAGCTCAACGATCCAGCGAAGACTAGTGCAGACTCGCCATCTAAGTAGTGCAGTAATCAGCTGGGATCAGCGGCCGGTGTGGTGATGAGCAGGTGTGTGGGCCAGCAGCGGGAGCCCGCAGTGAGCATCGCCGTGGCGAGAGAGAGAGAGTGAGAGAGAGCGAGAGAGAGAGCAAACAAACCACAAACATATTGCCCAATAGAGGACTGACCAGCGGGGCACAGGGACCATGACACCAACCTAGACTGTAACCATTTCAAAGGCCACTAATCTGGTCCATGGCTTTGGACTTTCACAACAAAACTTGTATCATAACACAATTCTAACAAAACATATACTATCATTATTATTAGTACTATTATTTTTACTATTATTTAAAGTTCAATTAAACAGAAATACTGGTTAAATGTAAAACACCTTAATTATGTTGCTAAAGAATTGTTAGATTTGATGCAACAGATGTTTAAAACCAACTGTAAATCATCAAAAATAAATACAGGGGTAAAGATTATACAGTTCATGTATTATAAACGTTCATATGGATTGAAAACAAGCCAAAAAAATCAGTGTCAAATGCTGCCCGGCCGTTCTTGTTCTTTGTATTATTGTATCCAGCTAGTGCTGCCTCATTCCTGAGAAGCCTTTATGTCCAAATATTTATAGATAAAAAAAAAAGAGGTGTGGTTTAAAGAAAGCAAAAGAATACATACTCTGTAACTGCTGCTCGTTGGCACTTCATTTTTTTCCTTCACTCAACCTGCTGGACATGTTTATACAATGAATGGAAACAGTGAGCAATTCATCATAGCCATAGACTTTGGCACTGCATACAGTGGATATGCATTCAGTTTTGCACCCAAAGGGGCAGAAGTTGATCCCTTTTTGAAGACATGGGGTAAAGAGCTCGGACTGGACACTCCAAAGTCTCCAACCTGCATTCTGTTCAATGAAGACGAAGAATTTCTCGGGTTTGGATATGAAGCTAAAACAGTTTATATCAAGATGCGAAGTGAAGAAACAAAGAAACACTACTTCTTTGAAAACTTTAAGATGAGGCTCTATGACAAAGTCAGTCAAAATTTCTACAAATAAAATGTTCCAGGTACACTTAAAAGGACAGATTATACTCATTTAAATAAGATGAACAAGACTTATGCAGCTATAATTATTAAGACTTACTGACAGTTGAAACTTGGTAGATGAAAATAAAAAATGTATGTTGATGCAGCAGAAATCCCCTCGCAGTGAAACCGTACAGCTCTCAGTGATCAATCTTTACAGACCCTGTTAGTAAGTTCATACAAACTGAAGAAGGTTGGAGTGATTTAAACGCCTGTCTGTGGAGATTAGATTGTCTTTCTGCTCTGTGAGAAATTAACAACACTTTTAAGATTACTGAAACTAATAAATTGAAAACTGTGCATACAAGCTAACATCTTATCAATCATCTCTACAAACTCAGCAGAGATATGACTATTGAAGCTGCAAATGGGAAGACGATGAAGGCTTTGAAGGTGTTCACAGAAGTTCTGAGATACCTGAAGGATAATGCACAGAAAACAATTGCCAGAAACACAGAAGGGAGGAAGTTCATACCCTCTGACTTCACCTGGGTGCTGACTGTACCTGCCATCTGGGATCCTTCAGCAAAGCAGTTCATGAGAGAAGCTGCAGCTCAGGTAACATAATTTTATTAAGAGAGCTCTGAGATGCTGAAATGTTCACAGTATTCAGTTGTATTTCATTTCCAGGCAGGAATCATTACAGAAGGAACTCAGCACCACCTGATCATCGCACTGGAACCAGAGGCAGCCTCAGTCTGGTGTAAGAAGCTGCCAGCTGATGGCTTCATCACTAAGAACCATGATGGAGGATCACTGTCTCAAGGAACACAGTTCATGGTGGTGGACTGTGAAGGTACTGTATGTGACTCTGTTACATTCTGTTACACATTCATCCACAGACCCATTGGAAACATCTGACTATGTCTGCTGCTGCAGGAAGTCCACTTTCATCACTTCCTGTGTGTTTCAAGTGGAACCATTGACGTCACTGTTCATAAAGTCCTGGATGGAGGAGCCCTGAATGAGCTACACAAGGCCTCAGGAAATAATTTGGGGGGACAAACTGTGGACAGGAAATTCAAAGAGTTTCTAAGAGAAATCTTCAGTCATGGTGTCTGGGATGAATATGAGAGAAACTTTCCCAGTGAGGATAATGAATGATTTTATGTTTCTCAAACAGGTAGATGATGATGTTCAGATGGTGTGCCCATATAACCTGGGAACACTGGCTCAGAAAAGACAGGAAATAAAAAAAAAAATTCTTTGAAACAGTACGAGGTGCTTCCTGGGATGAAGGATCAATCAAAATCTCTAAAGAGAGACTGAGGTCTTTTTTTACTGAGAGTCTGAAGGGCATCATGTCCTGAAATTCACCAATATTGAGGAGGAGAGCAAAACAACGATGGTCCAGAAGAGTTTAGTCAAACAATGATTTTATTAAACACACGCACGGGGAGATGAATACTGCACACAATCAGCATAGATCTCCGCCCAAGAATAGACAAGCAATTGCTTTTATAATGTCAGGGTTTGACGCCCCTTCTCGCGTTTTCCAAGAACATTATTTGCATCTTAAGAACATTATTTGCATCTTTTACAGACAACGATCAATTTTAAGAGATAAATGCAGACACCGAAGTTCCCCTTTCTAGCATCTCCTTCCAAATATGGTGATGGATTCAGGCCCTGAAGATTTTGGCACATCTTCTGTCACCTGTCACTAAGCAAACTCAAACGCCACAGGTTGCTGAATAATTTCAGGCCTTTGCTCAGACCTCTTTCTAGGTTATATGTACTATATGTGTTTTGTAAGCGTGTATGCAGTTTTAACCTTCCATAGCTCCAAGTCAGAGATCGTCATAATAGATCGTCCGGACATCACGCCGAACGAGGCTTATGACCTTTCCTTAATTGACTGATGTTCAACTTCTTTAATAAGCACAAAATGCAATGTGTGTATACAATTATTATGGCTGCACCTGTAATAAAAGGTTAATATGAGGCCAGCAGGTATAATAACCATCTTAATGCAATATCAGTGCTGTAGATTATATTGTTAATGCAATGTTAATGCTGCAGGATATATTGTACCTGTAAAATAATTTCTTCAATTCCACAATCACTGACAGTCTCAGAGAAATCCTGAAGAAAGATCTAAGCATCGAGTACATTCTGTTAGTGGGGGGCTACGCTGAAAGCCAGATTCTACGTCAACATGTTATCCATCAATTTGCTGATCAGTGTAAAGTTCTGTGTCAGTTTAGGCCTCAAGAAGGGATCGTGAAGGGAGCTGTGCAGTTTGGAAGAACCCCAGCAGTGGTGGTCTCTCGAAAAAGTGCTTTTACTTATGGGTTTGGTACAGCTGAGATATTTGATGGGTCTAAACACAAGACAGAGAAGAAAGATACAGTTGAAGGAAAGGATTTCTGCTTTGATATATTCAGTAAAGTGGTGGAGGAAGGTGAAAACGTGCGATATAATGAAACCAGAACTCATGTTGTTTATCCATTAAACGCAAATCAGAGAGCAGTAGACAAAGTTTTGTTGCACAGCTAATAAAAATCCAGAGTATATAGACGAAGAGGGAGTAGAAAAAGTTGCTTCATGTCCTGTCGAAACGTGCCTGACACTTCAGGAGGCATAAATCGTGGAGTGAAATTGGAAGTTACGTTTGGCTTTACAGAGATAACAGCAACAGGCACAGATATGGCTTCCGGGTTTAAAAATTCAGTAGAATTTGACTTTGTTACTGGATGCATGCTCAATCATCCAGGCAAGTAAATCCCAAAACGGTGATTGTGTTGTTCTGGAAGTAACATTTTGAGTGGGAGTAATGTTTCATCATCATCCAAGTGACTTCAGTCTCAGCTGACTACAGGTTTCCCCAAACTTATAAACAGTACATTTGCAAAACAACTGAAACCAGCCCACTGAATGGTGCTCATGGCTATTGATCAATGGGCTTTGATCAGTAGGTATTGGTCAATGGTCATGACAATTTGCATATTAATGATCAAGGAACTGACCTCACAGTCCATTATTCATTCAGTGGTGCTAGTTTCAGTAATTATGCAAATATACTGTTTATAAGATTGGTGAAACCTGCAGTCAGCTGAGATTGAAGAAGTCACCTGAAAGAGTAATGAAATGTTTTTCCCACTGAAAACGTCGGGATGAACAGAATCAACTCTTTGGGATTTACTTTATGACTTTTTTTGGCTTTGACTGTCATGGTCTGGGTGGGTACCTGCAGATCTCCAATTGTGGCTCCTCCTCCTTTAGGCGGAGATCGGTTGCCCCTCCCTGGCTGACCACCTGTGGGCAGTTTCCCCCTTGTGGGACTAATAAAGGTATATAAAATCAAATCAAATTATTCCGGCAGCATATAAGACCTGCGCACTCAACCGTTCATCGCCTGAGTATCTGCTATCCCATGTTAGCCAAGTGGAGTGTGATTGCTTTGTCCAGAACCCGTGTGACGACTTACCTATTTTTCTTGTCCTCAGAGGTAGCTCCTGGAGTGGGGGTCTCGCCTCCCTCAACCCCGCTTTCCTGGACCTGGGCCACCTGCTGCTGGTACGACGTTGCCAACTGGCCCGCCACTCACTTGCCTGCCTCCCCACGCCTCGACAACTCCCCGGGCCTTCCGCCCCACCTGTCCCCTCCACCTGAAACAAAGTAAGGCAACTCAGTTTAACTGTGGAGGATCGCTGATTGTCTGCTGGATCCCGTTGACTGTGCTTTCCTGTCATTACAGTACCCCGGCCACTTCATAGTCCAGTTTCCACCTCCCCACTGCCTCAGCTGTTCAGCTGCATCCTAGAGTTGTCTAGGTCACTCTTAGTTTAGCTTTAATTGTGGGGGGAAATAAACCTTTTGTTCACTTACCATCTCGCTTCCGGTTTGGTTTCTGCACTTGTGTCCATCTCAGTTACCTCGTGCTGCTGGGCCGTGACATTGACTCATGTAATAAATTCAGGAAGTACTTGGGTTAAGACCTAAAAGCTATCTTTACATGGGTTTGTAGATCCTATATTCTTACAATTTTAGCTTCTTTTTTTTTTATTTGCACTGACATATGTCAGAAATATTTTGCACCTAGAGGCAATCTTTTGTGATTTGGTGATGAATAAAATAGTACTGAACTGAATTTAATGATAACAAAGAAAAGCTTAAAAAGACACCTCTGATTCTCACATGCAATTTACACTAAAGAATTAGGGGATATACAGTAACAGTTGACTTCACATAACTTCTTCATTGTTATCGGACACATCATTCAGTTTCCAGAGAAAAAAACTACGAAATAAAAAAGAAACTTGGCAGTGAAAGAACAATGTGGCTTGGAAGAAAAACAAAAAGGCACGTCACTAGACCAGCCACCGTCACTGATAAGATGTCTTTTACTTTCTGCATATTTAGAAACAGTGGTAGCTGTTTACAAATCGTCTGGAATCAGAAACTCTGTTGCTTATTTCAAATTAAATAAAGATACCAGATATAATTCAGAAGCCTGCTATGAGAGAATCATGGCATGTTTCCCCTTTGGTGTCTCTTTGTCTGTGTCTCTTTTGGGTTTTAATTTGATTTTAGACATGTTTGAACTTTCATCAACTTTCATAACACAATGCTGTTGACTGAAGCCTTTCAGGAATACTTTTCACAATACTGGTAGACCCAAATGGAAGATTCTGCTTTCTGAAAATTGCATTGATTTGCTTTATTTCAAAGCTGGCATGCAGTCCCTTAATTAGTGGATCTGAATGCCTATACACCCTATTGTTTTACATTCCTCAAGTACCAAAGGTTAACAATTCTGTGTATGGAGCCTAAATTAAGATTCAGTGAAGGGTTTTGAATTCTCAAGAGCCTCTATTACATCTGCTCTAAATCCCAGGTCTCTTCTGCCATTTTTCTTTCCAGAACGTCCCCTTTCCGTGAGGCCTCATTTTTGAAATGTATTTAAACAGGAAATTTAATGTAATAACTAGAAAAAGTTCAATTTCCTGAGAAAATGCCATGTAAATGCTGCATAGCGGAAACCATCTGCTAAAAACAGAGGAAGAAGCTGAAATCATAATAACTTTGCAGAATTGTGATAAATTAGCAGAAATACTGAAAAAGCAAAAAAGTCCTTTAAAATAAGTAGAACAGGAGGAAGTTACTTCAAAAGTACTTGTTGTTTAATGCCAAGAAATGGGCAGAAAATTTAGACAGCCAAGAAAGAACTGCCAGCAGATTAACTAAGGCTGTGCAAAACTAACGTAAAACATTGTGTAACTACCAAAGTTTAGCAATATGGACACAAAAAGACACAGACAAGTAGTGCTCCACCTCTAAGTAAAAATGCTTACAAATGTGGACACACACAAAAACAGCTGCACTTGCTGAACCAATTAATGTAAAATTGTATTAATTTAATTTTTAATGTATGTATATTTTCAATCATTACTGAATGTTAAAGAATAATATTAGTTATTTATAGCATACCACTAGAAGTAGCACACGCACAACTAGTGGTACGTGTACTGCAGTTTGAGAATGACTGATTTAGACAAACAGAGACAGAAAAAAAGAAAAAAAAGAGAAACAATGTGTAAACACACACACAAAAGAGTATTTAGTGTCATTCTGAATCTGCTGAATGAAAATTCAACAAGGACAGTGTGGCAGGAATGACACAACCACAGTCCTCCATTTGCTGACATTTCCTTTTTATTCCATTCAGTTGCTGTTACAATACACCTCCCCTGCAGCATCCCAGCTGCCAGCCGAACACACTCACAACAAATAACAACCACACAACAGGACCCTACATTGCTCTTAAGATGGCAAGGCGTTATTACAATCCACCATGCCGCTTCCTGGGTTTAAACGTCCGAAATGTTAACATTGGCATCCTCAAAAGAGTGACCATTGTCCGTAGGATGCAGATGAACAGCCGAGTCTTGTCCCGTTGAGGTGGCTCTTCTATGTTTTGCCATCCGTTTATGAAGTAGCTGTTCGGTCTCTCTAATGTAGAGGTCTGGGCATTCCTCGCTATACTGTACAACATACAGTTTGTTAAGTTTGGTTTATGATGAACCAGCTTTTGTCTGAGTTTGTTGCTTGGCCTGAAGTAAACTGGGATGTCATGCTTGGAGAAGTCTTCTGAGTTTTTCTGATACACCGGCTACATAGTAGGAACAATGTTGCTGCATTTTTCTCTTTGATCCCCCCTAGTTGGTGTTTGATCTTCCTTTCTATGCATCTTTGCTGGCTTGATGAAAGCCCAAATTGGAATAACCACATGTTAATGGCCGCTGGGTGACGACCATGAGCGGAGTTACTTGCAGACCGATTCCCGGCTAACAAGACTGGCAATTGGGACATGGAATGTCACCTCTCTGGTGGGGAAGGAGCCTAAGTTAATGTGTGAGGTTGAGAGATACTGGCTAGATATAGTGGGGCTCGCCTCAACGCACGGCTTAGGCTCTGGAACCAGCCTCCTGGAAAGGGACTGGACTCTGTCTCAGTGTGGAGTTGCCCCTGGTGAGAGGCGGTGGGCTGGGGTTGGTATCTTGGTATCTCCAGGGTGCTGGAGAGGAGAGTCCTTCCGTTAGTTGAACCTCGGATACAGGAGGAACAATGCGGTTTTCGTCCTGGTCATGGAACACTGGATCAGCTCTTTATTCTCTCAAGGAAACTTGAGGGTGTATGGGAGTTTGCCCAACCAATCTACATGTGTTTTGTGGACCTGGAGAAGGCATTCGTCCCTCGGGGGGTCCTGTGGGGGGGTGCTGCGGGAGTATGGGGTGTCTGGTCTATTGCTACAGGCCATTCAGTCCTTATGCAACCATTGCCAGAGCTTGGTCTGCATAGTCGGCAATAAGTTGGACTCGTTCCTGGTGGGTGATGGGCTCCGCCAGGGCTGCCCTTTGTCATCGATTCTGTTCATAATTTTTAAGGACAGAATTTCTAGGCTTAGCCAAGTGGTGGAAGGTTTTCACTTGGGTGGTCTCAGGATCTCATCTCTGCTTTTTGCAGATGATGTGGGTCCTTTGGCTTGATCGGGTGATGGCCTCCAGCTCACCTTGGGATGGTTCGCAGCCGAGTGTGAAGCGATGGGAATGAGGATCAGCACCTCCAAATCTAAGGGCATGGTCCTCAGCCGGAAAAAGGTTGAGTGCCCACTCCGGGTTGGGGACGAGTTCCTGCCCCAAATGGGGGAGGAACAAGAAAAAGAAAAAGATCGCAGATACAAGCGGCGGAAATGGGCTTCCTCCGAAGGGTGGCTGGCAACTCCCTTAGAGATAGTTTGGCCATTCGGGAGGTCGTCCACTAGTCTAACCTCAGATACAGGAGGAACAATGCGGTTTTCGTCCTGGTTGCGGAACACTGGACCAGGTCTTTATCCTCTCTAGCCGCTGCTCCTCCACATCGAAAGGAGCCAGTTGAGGATGTTTGGGCATCTGACAACGATGCCTCCTGGGTGAGGTGTTCCAGGCATGTCCCACTGGGAGGAGGCCCCGGGGCAGACCCAGGACACGCTGGAGAGATTATATCTCTCAGCTGGCCTGGGAACGCCTTGGTGTTTCCCCGGACAAGCTAGAGGAGGTGACTGGGGAGAGGGAGGTCTGGGCTTCTCTGCTTGGGCTGCTGCCCCCACGACTCGGCCCCGGATAAGCGGAAGAAAATGGATGGATGGATGGACATGTTTTAAGAGCTTCCTTTACATGTGTGCATTCTCTTTTCCCCTTCAGGCTCCTAAAGAGAAACACAAAAGCAAAATGTTAATTTAAAAAATATTGATAGTTTCTGTTAATGAAAATACTGAAATTATATGAAAAATGTAACCAGCACGGATATTATACCCCTCATGTCAAACGAGTGATTTATGGCCCCCAATAAAAATACTTGTGACAGAGGAAGTAATAAAGGGAGTAATAAAAGTTAATGGTAGTCATAAAAATTATTTCATTCATAAAATTATGATATTTCATAACTCGTTAATTTTCATAATTCAAAAAAATGTGATCAGGAAAAATATGGATTTTTATCATCAATAAGAATCTTCTAATCATAGTTTCTCATTTTAAGCCAACAAAGTTTACTCTTTATGGTAAAAAAATTCACCTGTTTTATGGGCCCGTGTGTGTGTCTGTGTGTTTGAAAATGTGTTAAACCACAGTAAAGTGCTTAGTTAAACTGGTGCTTTTGTAACAGTCAGGATGGGGAGAGATGGAGGCTGCATGCCCTGATGGGAAAGTCTATTACATTTTATTTGCGTTTTGTTTAATCCAAACTGGGAAATGCAGAATCAAAGTCCGATTCACAAACTCTCAAACCCCTAGGATACGTTCACAGGATCCCAAAAAAGTCTGTGGACTCAGTGTTTTCTGTTTGTATTCTGTCATGCATTCTGTCATGTATTCTGTCATGCGGCGTCCCACAGGGCTCAATTTTAGGGCCACTGCTCTTTTCACTGTATCTATTGCCTCTGGGTTCTATCCTTAGAAGGCATGGGATCTCATTTCATTGTTATGCCAATGACTGCCAAATTTATTTGCCACTAAAATACAAGGATGGCATCTCCATAAAACCTCTCTTGACATGTCTAGATGACATCAAAGCTTGGTTGGCTCTAAACTTTTTAAATTTTAATGAAAAGAAAACAGAAGTGTTGGTGTTTGGACCCAGTGGTCCCTGTGAGTCCTCCTCTGTTGTTTTAGGATCCCTGGAAGTCTATTTTAAATCTGTTGTTACCAGTGTTGGGTAAGTTACTTTAAAATAGTAACTTAGTTACATTACTAGTTACTTCTCTCAAAAGTA
>NW_005188042.1:13226-14631 GCF_000239375.1 Pundamilia nyererei | reverse complement strand
AACTCTGAGACCTATACAATCCTTTAAAAAGAGTTTAATTAAAACACATAATGGTTTCATTAAATAATACGCTATTAAACACATGTGAACTCATATGACCCCCTGGACCCACATGCACGTGCAAAAAGTCCGTTCTCGCGCACGTGCACACGCACATGGACGCGGCGGGGGATAGGGGAGGGGGGAAAATGCCCACGGGGGTGGGGAGTGTGGGGGGAGAGGGGTGGGGGGCAAAAAAGCTATAGGTATATTACTACTGCACAGGAAGGCAAGCTCATAACTTAGGCGCCGTGTGAGAGAAAGAATGTGAATGTTTAGGCTTTTACGACTAGGTGGGGGCCACTAGAGGCTATAAGAGCCACCAGTTTGAGATTTGCTGTGACGCTCTGCATGCATGTCTCCCCATCCGGATGGTTCATGCTCAAAAGTGTTGAATTGTATGTAATAAAGTAATTGTTGATTGAACATTTATACACCGAGCATTGTCCTTCCTTCAGCCCAAGGATCAACACACTGGATACTGTAGCTTCTGTGAAAAATAAGTCCTCAAGTCAGAAGTACTTGACTCCTTGAGTCTTCCAGGAAAGACGACGCTTCGCTCTGGGAGGGTTCTGGAGGATCCAAGAGACAAAAGACCGTCCATCTTTGAAAAGAATCGGAGGCAGACTGTTGCATTGCAAACCGAAGAAGGGCACTGTGACACAGAGGAGGACGTGCCCCTTACAATGCCTTTGCTGACAGGTGTACGGGGCGAACCAGTCTACCACCCTTCTAATATCAGAGATCTTGAGGCTCTGGTGAAGCAGCTGCCCCCTATCACAGAAGGAGGAGCGGCTTGGTTGAGAAGACTAGGCAGTCTTACGGAAGGAGAAGAACTTGCCCTGGGAGATTTCCGAGCTATCGGTGGGAGGACCTTCAGAGGAGGAGGCCTCGCAGATGTGGAAGAGATAGCAAGAACGGTATGCCAACCAAACGATCTCCCCTACGCAAGGGTGCGAAATGCTCTCCGACCCATAACATTGGCACTACACCTAGGATTGTTTGGAGCCCAGAACATTCCCCTGGAGAGTTTATGGAGCATGCAAAAGAACAGTGGATTCTCCAAACTGGAGAACATCCTGGGCAGAATGGTGAACCTCGGGCGTGGTTCCGATCTGCGGTGTTAGCAGGTCTGCCAGAACGAGTAAGAACAGATCTACAGAAGAATCCCGACTTTGCGGTCGCGGATTCAGCAAAATGGGAGAGGCATATCATACATCGACTTGAGCTGGAGAAAGACGAGGTGAACAAGAAAAAACAGGAGCTGGAGGAGGCGCAAGGGCAGTTAGTAAAATTGAAATTGGCTGAGGTGAGAGAAAAACTAAACGAAAAGAAAAAGGAAAACAAAGATGGACCAAAGAAGATG
>NW_005188042.1:1948-11386 GCF_000239375.1 Pundamilia nyererei | reverse complement strand
TTCAACCAAGTGTTGAAAGAAGCTCTATCGCCATGCCACCTACCAGAGGGGTGTTCACTGGTGCAATATATAGATGATTTGCTCATTGCGGCTCCGTCTGCTTCGGCATGTACGGCAGCTTCACTTACCATACTGAAGAGACTCGCTGAGTGCGGGTTCAAGGTCAGTAAAGAAAAGTTGCAGTTGGTCCGACCAGAAGTAACATTTCTGGGCCGTGTCATTGCTCACAAATCAGTGGGTCTGCTAAACACTCATCGTGATCAGATTTTGACACATCAAAAACCACGTACGGTTAAGGAGTTGCTCTCATACTTGGGGTTAACAGGATACAGCCGGCATTTCATTCCAAATTATGCAGGCAAAACAGCCCTGTTGAGGGATTTGGTAAAAACGGCAGGTGTCAGAAATCTTAAGGCTGAACTGCCATGGACATCGGCCACTGAGTCGGCATTTATCGCATTAAAACAGGACTTGTCAAGATCGGCTGATCTTGCTATCCCTAATTATGAACAACCCTTCTATCTTGATGTTTCAGAAACACACGGGATAGCTAATGGGGTGTTGTTTCAGAAAAAAGGGGGAGGAAGAGATGTACTTATGTACGTCAGCATCAGGCTGACGTACTTATGTACGTCAGCATCAGGCTGACGTACTTCTGTACGTCAGCATCAGGCTGAATTCCATTAGAGACAAGGCACCCAACATGCACACAGCATGCCATTGGGGTGTCAAAAATTATACAAAAGACAGCACATATAGTAAGGGACCATCCGTTGAAGGTGCTGACCACCCACAGTGTGGTGGCATATGTTAACTCACAAGCCTTCACCATGACACCTCTTACACAACAGAGAGTGTGTAAAGTTTTAGACGCTCCCAACTTGACCTTCACACATGAAGGAATCAACATGGCAGATTTAATGGGGTCAGGAGGAGAACCTCATGACTGCGCAAAGAGAGCTGAAGTTGATGAGAAAATCAGAGAAGACCTGAAAGCAGAACCTTTGACGGGAGCTGAAGATTGGTTCACGGATGGATGCTGCTACAGAGATGAGGAAGGATTAAAAGCAGGCTACGCGGTAGTTTGCAGAAACGAAGCTGATTTTGAAGTGAAGGAGGCTGGAAGACTTGAAGGGCAGCAGTCAGCCCAAAGAGCAGAAATAATTGCTCTGAGTCGAGCTTTGAGACTTGCAAAAGGAAAAAGAGTCAACATTTACACGGACTCAGCTTATGCCTTTGGAGCAGCTCATGTGGAGCTGGCCCAATGGAGAAGAGCAGGATTCAGGACAGCAGAGAATGCACCAATCTGCCACAAGAAGGAAATGGAGGAATTTGAGCAGGCCTTGGGAGATCCAGAGGAGGTGAGTATCATAAAGTGTAAAGGTCACTCCTCGGGGACTGGCATGGTGGCCAGAGGAAATCAGGAAGCCGATCGAGCTGCAAAAGAGGCAGCGGGCTATGAAGCATCACGGCAGATGGTACAAATAACCGTGCAGGACGAACCAGGAGTCAACATGTTACAGGAAGCCAGGAAGGCTCAAGAGGAGGCGGCCTCAGAGGAAAAGGGGGTCTGGAAGAGTCGAGGAGCCTGGGAAGAAGGAGGTCTCTGGCGAGGACCTGACGGACGACCTGTATTGACAGCCAACTTGGCAAAACGGAAGATTGCCGAAGCGCATGGCCTTGGCCATGTAGGCGTGGCCCAGATGGGGAGACATCTGTGCCACTGGTGGCATCCCTTTTTGAAGGATATGATCAAGGAGAAGGTCAGGACGTGTCTGATCTGTGGGAGGCACAATCCGAAGCCAGTGATTAAACCAGAGGCAGGTAAGTTCCCCATTCCAGAAAGGCCAGGCGAAGAGATTGTCATTGATTTCACTGACATGATTGATCCAGGGCCAGGAGGAGTTCGATATCTACTGGTAAGTGTAGATGCTTTGACAGGCTGGCCTGAGGCATGGCCAACCAATAGAGAGGATGCGAAAAGTGTGATTAAGTGTTTAATCAATCATTACATCCCCCGGCATGGTTTTCCTAAGAAAATTAGGTCAGACAATGGGACTCATTTCAAAAACAAAGATTTGGCAGAGGTAGAGCAGAAGCTGGGGTTGCAACATAGATTTGGCACTGTGTATCATCCTCAGTCGCAGGGGAAAGTAGAAAGAATGAATTTAAACCTGAAGAATAAAATTGCTAAGATTTCTGCTGAAACGGGGCTAAATTGGGTGGCAGCCCTGCCAATTGCATTGATGATAGTAAGATGTTGTGTTAATCAATCCACAGGTTTCACACCATATGAGCTGTTGACAGGACGACAGTTTCCAGGTCCTTGGACAACAGTCCCGGCGGAAGAAAGTACAGTATAAAAAGTAACAGAAAACATATTGAATGTTGGAAAGAATTAAAAGCTCTTGTGTCTAGTTTCACACAACAGGTTGGAGAGGGAGTGAAAGCGGAGGACAGGTCCGTCCCCGATGCCAAGGCGGTGTGGTTGAAGGTCATTAAGCGGAAGTGGAGAGACCCGAGGTGGACCGGACCATTCGAAGTAACTGCCCGAACCACCAGTGCGGTCCGTCTGAAGGGAAAAGGGGAGACCTGGTTCCATTGGTCTCAGTGTGCAGTCGCGGACGAGAGCTTGCTGGAGCTAAGCTCCACCCCAACTAACACAGGGGGGGGAACATAGGGGCAGAATAATCCTCTCCCCCTGTGCACCGGTCCTCACCAGCAGTCCACCTTGGTGATGTGAAGTAAGAAGAGGAGCGTCACACGCCAAGCATTAATTCGTTCTAGGCGTCTAAGTAGGCTAGGGCTCTAGTCTAAAGTAATTGATAGTTTAAAGGAATTGTAATAGTTTTGTACGTTAATCACATATTTTTATACTCATAACTTTATATTTTTATTACGTAGCTTAAAGTACAAGTAAAAAGAGTCTGAGAACATCATGAAATTGTGGGAAAATTGGAAAATAATGGGGATGTTGGGGTTAATAAGTGCTATAACGTGTTTGTTTATTTTTTGGCAGACAGGTGAATTGCCCGGACGCAGAGGTCTATCCGCTCCAGAGTCCAAAACAATCGAGTCGTCGAGAAAATTCAAGCGCGCGGTTGGTTCAGGTGGGAGCGATGAGTGTCTCAAAGCCAGTGGCGGAGTCGAGTTTGGGTATGTTAATGGGTCCACGACGGCGTTCACATTCGATTTGTGTGAGGTAATTAAATGCTCAGGAGACGGTAGTAGCTGGAAAACCTATGATGTGTGGGTTTGTTATCATCCCATGGTGTGTTACCCCAAGTCGGTGTGGGGTCCATCAATGGACGGAGAAATTTACACTTATATAACGGATCAGTGGTGTTCTTGGCAGGATGTGGTTGCGTGGACAGGAGTAGGATGGCAGCCGACAGTGCCACAGGCCCTTGAAGGGATAGCCATTCAGAAAGATTATTCGGTTACAAGTAAACAGAGTACTGACCACACACAGTGTAGTGGCATATGTTAACTCACAAGCATTCACTATGACACCACTGACACAGCAGAGAGTCAGTAAAGTCTTAGACGCTCCAAATCTGACATTCACACATGAAGGAATCAACATGGCAGATTTTATGGGGTCAGGGGAACCGCACGACTGCGCTAAGAGAGCTGAAGTTGAAGAGAAAATCAGAGAAGACCTGAAGGCGGAACCCATTCCGGGAGATGAAGACTGGTTCACAGATGGATGCTGTTACAGAGATGAGGAAGGACTGAAAGCAGGCTACGCTGTAGTCTGCAGAAATGGGACTGAATTTGAACTGAAAGAGGCCAGGAGAATTGGGGGGCAGCAGTCGTCTCAGAGAGCAAAAGTAATTGCATTAAGCCGAGCCCTGAGAATCGCTAAAGGAAAAAGAGTCAACATTTCCACAGATTAAGCTTATGCCTTCGGAGCAGCTCATGTGGAGCTTGCCCAATGGAAAAGAGCAGGATTCAGGACAGCAGACAATGCACCAATCTGCCACAAGAAGGAAATAGAGGAACTTGAACAGGCCTTGGAAGACCCAGAAGAGGTGAGTATTATAAAATGTAAAGGTCACTCTTCAGGGACTGGCATGGTGGCCAGGGGAAATCAGAAAGCTGATGAAGCCGCAAAAGAGGCTGCTGGATATAAAGGACCACGGCAGATGGTGCAAATAAGTGTAGAGGAGGAATCAGGAGTCAACATGTTGGATGAGGCCAGAAAGGCCCAAGAGGAGGCAGCCCCGGAGGAGAAGGGGGTGTGGAAGAGCCGAGGAGCATGGGAGGAAGGAGGTCTATGGCGAGGACCCGACGGACGACCTGTGCTGACTGCAAAACTGGCAAAACAGAAGATCACCGAAGCCTATGGGCTCGGTCATGTGGGTGTGGCCCAGATGGAGAGACATCTGTGCCATTGGTGGCACCCATTTTTGAAAGATATGATTAAGGAGAAAGCCAGGACGTGCCTGATCTGTGGCAGGCACAATCCAAAGCCAGTGATAAAGCCAGAAGCAGGTAAGTTTCCCATTCCAGAAAGACCAGGAGAAGAGATCGTGATCGACTTTACTGACATGATCGACGTGGGTCCAGGAGGAGTCAGGTATTTATTAGTGTGTGTAGATGCCCTGACCGGCTGGCCAGAGGCATGGGCTACAAAGAGGGAGGATGCTAAAAGTGTGATTAAGTGTCTGATTAATCATTACATCCCCAGACATAGCTTTCCCAAATGAATTCGGTCAGATAATGGGACCCATTTAAAAAACAAAGATTTAGCAGAAGTAGAAAAGATTCTGGGGGTGCAACACAGGTTTGGGACCGTGTATCATCCTCAGTCCCAAGGAAAAGTAGAAAGAATGAACCTAAATTTGAAAAACAAAATTGCGAAAATTTGTGTACAAACGGGGCTAAATTGGGTTGCAGCCCTGCCCATTGCATTAATGACCATAAGGTTTTCTGTTAACCAATCCACAGTTTTCACGCCGTACGAGCTGTTGACAGGACGACAGTTTCCAGCTCCCTGGACAGCAATCCTGGCTGAAGAAAGCATAAAAATAACAGAATGCATGCAGAATATTGGAAAGAATTACAAGCTCTTGTGTCCAGTTTTACGCAACAGGTTGCAGCAGGAGTGAACACGGTGGACAGGTCCACCCCCAATGCCAAAGCAGTGTGGTTGAAGGTCATTAAGCGAAAGTGGAAAGAGCCCAGATGGACGGGGCCATATGAAGTGACGGCTCGGACCACAACAGCGGTCCAACTGAAGGGGAGAGGCGAGACCTGGTATTACTGGTCTCAGTGTGCAGTAGCCGATGAGAGCTTGGTGGAGCAAAGCTCATCTTCAAATAACACGGGTGTTAAAAAAGAAACAGAGGCAGAATAAGTCCTCTCACCCGTGCAACGACCAACCATTAGTCTACCTGGAAGGTTGAAGTAAAAAGAGGAGGATCGCAGAGAATCACTCGACCCAAAGAGGGGGTGACAAAGAGGCGTGAAGCTTAATAGGCTGGGGTTCCAGTCTAAACTTAAAGGAGAGTATGGGAACCAAAAATATGGGGTTCTAGGGTAATTGGAAAATAATTGGGGGGTTTGCATGTGCAAGTGTTTTAATATGTTTGTTTTTTGTTTGACAGACAGGTGAATTGCCCAGATGCAGAGATCCACCCACTCCAGAGTCCAAAATGATTGAGTCACCAGGAAAATCTAAGCGTGAGGTCTCAGGTAAAAGGGATGAGTGCCTCAGTACATATAGTGGGCTAGAGTTGGACTACGTTAATGGGTCCACCACTTCATTCACATTTGTCTTGTGTGATGTTTTTGATTGTAAGGGAGCGAACAGTAGCTGGAGAGGATTTAATGTGTGGGTGTGGTGGGATTATGCAGTGAATACACATCAAATCAAATCAAAATACTTTTATTATCACATCACATGTGCAGGTACACTGGTACAGTACATGCGAGTGAAATTCTTGTGTGTGAGCTTCACAAGCAACAGAGGTGTGCAAAAAATACAATAACATAAAACAAGGAAAGTATAAGAATGGCTAAATCTAAGAGTAATAAATATATGTACAATATAAGAGTGTATGCATTACTGAATGTGTGTACTAAATATGTTTTTCTACGGTTGTGTGTGTATGTGTGTATACATATTTTACAAAATAAATAGAGTAAACAATAAATAAAATATATAAAATATACAGAGGTTGGTAGTTGGACATGTGCAAAAAAAGTGGCATTTATATACAGTCTGGAGTGCATAATGTTGAAGTTCCAGTAGTGGAGGTGAGGTGTCTATGAAGTGTTCAGCAGTCTGATGGCCTGATGGAAGAAGCTGTGTCTCAGTCTGCTGGTTCGGGACCGGATGCTGCAGAACCTCCTTCCTGATGGAAGTAGTCTGAACAGTTTATGGCTGGGGTGACTGGAGTCTTCGATGATCCTCCCCGCTTTCCCCAGGCAGCGCTTCCTGTAGATGTCTTGGAGGGAGGGAAGCTCACCTCCAATTATCTGTTCAGAGCACCGCACTACTCTCTGGAGAGCTTTACGGTTGTAAGCGGTGCTGTTGTCATACCAGGTGGTGATGCATCCAGTGAGGATGCTCTCAATGGCACAGCGATAGAAGGTCCTGAGGATGCAGGGGCTCATGCCAAATCTTTTCAGTCTCCTGAGAAAGAAGAGGCGCTGCTGCGCCTTCTTCACTGTTTTGTTTATGTGTCCTGACTAGGGATGGGTATTGTTTAGGTTTTATCCAAAAGTGCCAAATCGGTACTTTTGAAACGGTGCCGGTGCTCAAACGGTGCTCAAACCGGTGCTTAAAGAATGGAAAACACAAAATTGGTCCAAAAACCTCTCATGTTCAGCTGGTTTTTTTAAAAAGATAATAATGTTAGCCTTTTCTGCAGCTATAGGGCATATATGGTATCACTCTTGGCTGGAAGCAGTGCTTAAACAATGGAAAAAACACAAACTTTGTCCAAAAACCTCTAATGTTTAGCCGTTTCCCTCTTTTTCTTTGGTCATTTTAGCCTTTTTGGCCAGGGTGAAGGGTGTATCTGCCATCAAACAAGAAGACAGCCGCATGTAGCTATGATGATGTTTGCTAGTTCACCTTACGTGCATTAATGTAATAACGTGGTTAGCCTACTCAACGTAAATTACACACGAACAACATTAAGCTACTCATGCAGAGAAGAACGGCTGCTGCTGCATCATCATCCGTCATCATTTCTGCTACACTGGCAGGGCTAGGGGCCAGGACTCTCCTCTTCGTGTTTTTGGGGATGTTGCTAACTCCGGGTCTGATAACAGGCACCACACCCGCAGTAGATGCGCTCGGTGTGAGGTCTCGCAGCAAGCTATCAAATACAGCGCATTTCTTGGCTTTTAAAAAAAAAAACGCTATGCGTCGCCAGGTGTTTCATCGGATTCGAGGTGTTACCTCCTTTGACAGTATCACAGTATCAGCTTAAAGCACTTGTTGCTGCTGAGTTTGCATATTTTGCTGTGAAGTACAGCCAGACTTTTGCCCGCTTCGCCTTGGGCATTTTTAATCTGTAGCTCTGCTCTAAAAGAACGTACGTACCTGGACCCGCCTACTATCCTCGGAAACGTAAAATGATTGGCTAGAAGTGTATCACAGCTCAGGAAAAAAAAGCACCGAAATAAAGCACTGAAATGTGCGCTGCTTTTCGGTCTGGTTACTACCGTTTATGTCAGAACCGGTGCCATCATGGCACCGGACACCGGTACCCATCCCTAGTCCTGACCACATAAGATCCTCAGCCAGATGTACACCAAGGAAGCGGAAGCTGCTCACTCTCTCCATAGCAGCGGCATTGATGGTGATGGGGGTGTGTACTTCTCTGCACCTCCGGAAGTCCACTATCAACTCCTTTGTCTTTGCGACGTTGAGGGTGAGATGGTTGTCTTGACACCAGTGGGTCAGGGCGCTGACCTCCTCCCTGTAAGCCGTCTCATCACTGGTGGTTCGGGCAGTTACTTATCATTGGTGATAAGACCCACCACTGTAGTGTTGTTCGCAAACTTCACAATGATGTTGGAGTTGTTAGTGGCCGTGCAGTCATAGGTGTAGAGTGAGTACCGGAGAGGGCTCAGTACACACCCTGTGGAGCACCAGTGTTCAGTGTGATAGGGGATGAGGTGATGCTGCCCAGTCTGACCACTTGGCGTCTGTCAGACAGGAAGCTAAGGATCCAGCTGCAGAGGGAGCTGCTCAGTCCTAGATCCTGCAGTTTCCTGTCCAGCTTCGAGGGAATGATGGTATTGAATGCTGAGCTGTAATCTACAAACAGCATTCTCACATACGTGTCTCTCTTCTCCAGGTGTTACAGGGCAGTATGTAGTGTCAGGGCTATGGCGTCATCAGTGGACCTGTTGTGGCGGTATGCTAATTGTAGAGGGTCCAGTGAGTTGGGTAGTGCAGAGCAGATGAAGTCCCTGAACAGCTTCTTGAAGCATTTGCTCACGATGGGGGTCAGGGCTACAGGTCGCCAGTCGTTCAATGAGGAGATGGTGGAGGATTTGGGTACAGGGACGATGGTGGCCATTTTGAAGCAGGCTGGGACTACAGACAGAGAGAGGGAAAGGTTGAAGATGTGTGTAAACACTCCAGCCAGCTGAGCCGCGCATGACTTGAGGTCCGTCCGGACCAGTAGCTTTGTGAGAGGGGAAAGCGACCTTGTGACAACTGGTGTCGGAGCTGGAATCAGGTAAGAGGTTACAATGGGGAAAACTGGGAGGCGTCAGAACAGGGTCCAGGGAATGAGCTAAAGCTTCAGAGGGATTATAGTCCAACCCAGAATCCACTGACCCTGTCACTGGGAAACTGGTGGCGTCAAAAACCCATATATTTAGTTCTGGGTGTGGAGACTGCAGGGATAGACCCAAAGGGGTTAATAAAAGTTAATTTTCCTAAAAAAGCTAATCCAACAAAGCCTGTAGTAAGGGATAATGGGACATCACTGATAAAAGATAATCAAAACACAGACAGTGTCACGGCGAGTAGAGTGAGCCATGTGGAAGAAATAAAGGAGGATCCAAACGCAGGCACTTGTAAAGGTGTGAAGGTGGTTTATTAAACACAAAATAAAAATGGACGAATAGCAAATGGGGGAAGGACCAAACTATACTGGGAACAAACTAACTACTGAACACGAACCTGAACAAGAATGAGAACGAGCAGAGGAGAATGACGACGGACAGCAGGGAGAACACACAAATGAGACATGGTGGATACACAGACGGACCAGCAACTACAATAATAGAAGACACGACTTAAATACACACAGAAAAACACAGGGAGATTACAGACAGGTGGTGGACACAGCTGGGAGTAATTAACAAGACGAGACAAGGGAGGTAAAACTGAACACACTCACATGAGACGCAGACCTTCACAATAAAACAGGAAACAAGAAAACACTACACAAGGACGCAGAC
>NW_005188042.1:0-1185 GCF_000239375.1 Pundamilia nyererei | reverse complement strand
AGCACATATACTGTAACATGACAGAAATTCCTCCACTTAGTAGTAATACTTTAACATAACACAAATGTTATGATTTGGCACAAAAATCACGATTTGTCAGAAATACTTTAGCAGAAATACAATGATTGAGCAGAAGTACTAAGATGTAGTAAAAGTACTTTGATTTAACAGGAATACAATTATGGGGGATTAATACTTTAAAATGGGAGAAATATTGATACACACACACACATACACAGAGCCTAAAGGGAAGAGTATTTGTGCCATGGAGTGTTAGCAAGAATGTGAGGTCCATATTAGAAAAGCTGGTAAAATCATAAAAGTTTGCAGAATTGTAATAAATGATGAATATGAATTACTGGTCTGTGACAGTGTATTAATTTGTAGGGAAAAAAACATGTTGACCAAGGTGGAGTCGAACCCACGATTCTTGGTTTGCAGACCCGTGTCATTACCAACTGCGCCACTGGAAAAGAGAGGAGCCGCTTTGAAAAACAGGGTGATGAGGAGTCAGAATTAGATAGGGGTCAGAGGCGAAAAACGCCGTTTTTTGGAGTTACAAAACGTTGTGTAACTCAAAAACTAGGTGGACTAGAAGAATAATTCTTGTACTGGGTGAATCAGCGGACTTTGGTGTACTTTGACTGCAATTTTCATTGCTCTTTGCACAACCGTCGCTGAGATATGACGAGCCAAATATGATTGGCTGGCTGTGAACCCGTGCAGGCCCTGATCTGTATATTTGAATGTCTCAATCCTCACAGAGGATTGGCTGCCTGGGGACCAGGCAGTAATATATAGAAACAGTATGATTAAGCATAAATACTACATTTAGCAGAAATAGTATATTAAGCACAAATCCTATTAAAAGCAGAAATAGTATGATTTAGCACAATAGTAATAACTTAAACAGAAAAATTGGAAAAGCAAAATGGACAGCTGAAAAAATGCTGAACATGCTGAGGGTCCCTCAAATATACTTGTTAAATGAAAAACATCAGCAAAAAAATCTATAACAGCCACACAATCACAAATATGTACACATAAGGAAACACACATGCACAGAGAGACACACAACCAAGATCCAATTCAGTCACCCAGTCTAAATATATTGAATTTGAATCTTACAATGAGATTATCCCATTAAAAGGATTTCTCTCTCTCTCTCTCTCTCTCTCTCTCTCT
>NW_005188041.1:94358-106312 GCF_000239375.1 Pundamilia nyererei | reverse complement strand
CTTTCGAGCCTATACAGCTTGGAGTAAGACAACATGCATGAAGAGGATGATGTGGACAAAATACTCATTTGCCTAATAATTCTGCACTCCCTGTATATTGGCATTTGCAAATGCTCAAATACTGAAGTGCATTTTATTAGCAGTACCTGGCTGCGACTTGCCCTATTAATTCCTATGTAACATTAAGGGTGAACTTCATTAGTTCATTTTATTAAATAAATAATGTAATATCTAATTTATTGTTGTTTATCTGCACTTGAATTTGAATAATTTTTAAATTTGTTAACCCTTTAAGACCTACCATAGAGCCGCCTCCGCCCAAGCTTATCTTTATATTTTTACATAATGTAGTGCCATTTTTGGGAGCATTTCAAGTTGCTATACATCAATAGCACGTTATATATCAATATACATGTTACACTGAAAAATTTAAATACAAAGAAGTTGCACAAAATAGTTTCCAACCATGAGAAATTTATTTTGAGTGTCTTCATAGTTTTATTTTTGAGATAGACCAATTTTTATATATAATTTTCTATAATAATATATACTGCAGGAAAAATGAAAATAAATATTATAATGCAAATTTGCAAAAAAAAAACCCCAGCATGTGCATCAACATAAACAATTTCCAGCAGTGCAATTTGAGTTCTAACTATCCCAGAAACTATACAGAAAAGCATAAAGTCAAACATGACTTTTAAAAACACCAGTATTGGCTTATAAGGTAATGGCAGACATGCAATAGTTCGCGCTGACGTCTATTTCAATGTAGGAAGTGTTATGAACAGCTGATTGGATCGGCAAAGCCTGTTTCTAGAATATTATGTTTTTGTTGCTGCAAATGCTTTTTCCGAAATTTTTGCAAAGCCATATGTGGAAGTAAACCTTGACTTAGGACAAGCTGATGGCATAAAATGTAAGTACAACTCCTCAGGTTTCATATGCAAAAAGCAGTATTGCGCTAGCTTATGTGGTTGCAGTTCTAGTGGGATTTAAAATTAGGTATGCAAAATGGAGCGTGCCCGCCCCAGCCGGTCTTAAAGGGTTTAGGACCATGAAACCTTGAAAGCTGACGTTCTTTCTGTTTTCTATAAGTATATGAAATATGAAAGTCATATATGTAATAATCTTGAAATTAATTTACCTTATGGTAATACCTCTGCTGTTTCGTGCGACTTCATGCAGGAGAGGTTGGATCTTTGGATGGTTAGAGTTCAATTAATGGCCAAGGCAACCTCTGTTGAAATTACTATTTGTAAATGACTATTTCATTGATACATCACACCTGCGAGTATAATTCTACAATTCTATTGCTGCGCCTACTCAACATTTAACAACACACACACACACACACACACACACACACACACACACAGCTGTGAAATATGGATGGCATTTTATTTTTGTGTATTAGACATATATATATTCCATTAACAGTCACTTTTCCACCTCATATTATTTTACCTTGTATTGTCATCCAGATATAAAATATATTCATTACTTTCAAGCCTTATCTTATGTATTTATATTTTTTTTTCAAGCTCTTTCGACAGAACTCTTTGATATGTTTCATATTGTGATACATAATAAAATAGAATGTTATCCAGCTAGTTTTTGATCAGTATAAATACGTGTTTATTGTTGTTTTATTGTTTATTTTTGAATCAGGTGTTTTTTGCATTTTCTATGGATATTTCACCTAATCATCAGACTTCTTGGGAGTCTTTCATTTTGCATCACTGAATACAGTTTATTACATAAAAATTACCACAGGTACTTCTAAGTAATCATTACACTTTTGAAGTATTCTTGGTATTAAAAAGAAACAAGAAGTCATGCATTTTGCAGCTCCAATTCCTACTTACTACACAAACTACTACAAGTTTTTTTCTGGTAAAATCATACTTCTTGAAGTTTGCATTAATAGGTTATTAACACAAACTTCTTGGGATCTTTCTACATATTTCTGTGAATTCAATTCATTATGTATATTTTATTTTCTACATGTAGTTTTTCACTCTGAATCATAATTTTTTTTCCATACAATGTCACGACCCATTAAAGCTTTTCTTGTGTTCAGTTCTGGTCTTATCAGGATTATGTAACATTTGGGTCCAAATAGTGCAACTAACAGGCCAAAACTTGAGGCCAGGATGGCAAATGCCTCCACTGCATCTGCAAGGTTTCCTGGTGAGCTGATATAAGCAGGAACAAAGGCCACCCACACAGCACAGAAGATCAGCATGCTGAATGTGATGAGTTTGGCCTCATTAAAACTATCAGGGAGATTCCTCACCAGGAATGCAATTAGAAAACTGAGGAAAGCTAGCACACCAATATAGCCCAATAACACTGAAAAACAAACAGTGGAACCAACAGCACATTCATAAACAATCTTGTTATTGTGATATTGGGTGTTTTTATGTGGAGTTGGAGAGGAAGAGACAAGCCACGTAGTGCAGATGGCTGCCTGAATAGATGTGAAAACCAAAACTGTTCCTCTCTGCTGCGTAACACCAAACCACTTCAGACTGGTTCCCCCTCCTGGCTTGGAGGCTTTGAACACAGCCAGAACAACCATGGTTTTTACTAGGATGCATGAGACACACAGCACAAAGCTGATCCCAAATGCTGCATGCCTGAGTTGGCATGTCCACATTATGGGTCGTCCAATGAACAAAAGTGAACACAGGAAACACAACTTGAGTGACAGTAATAGCTGGAAACTAAGTTCTGAATTATTTGCACGTATTATTGGTGTTTTGCGATGATAGATAAAGATCCCTAGAACAACAGCACATATGAATGTGCCCAGTAAGGAGGTTGCTGTCAAACAAATACCCAGAGGGTCGTGGTAGGAGAGGAACTCTGTCTTCTTAGGAACGCAGTGGTCACGTTGGGAGTTTGACCAAAAATCCTCTGGACAACTGGTGCACCCCAAGGAGTCTGATACAAAAGAGGGCAGATAGTGAAACACTTTGTATATTTAATATGAATTAATTAAATATGCTGTGCTGAAAGATAAATAGTTACTGCTCTTATTAGTGACTGTTCCCTCAGAACAAGGGATGCAGTCAAAGCAGCATTCGGGTTCCCCCTTCCTTCTCACCATGTGGGTACCAGGAGGACAGCTCTCACTACATACTGATCGAGGTGGCTACAAGAAGAAATTAAAAATGATCTGCCTGAATGACATATATAACATACATGTGATAAGATATAAATGTCTGAAAAAACATATATAACCTTTTTCGAATCAAAGTTCCAGAAGATTTTGTCGTCATCAAGTATGAGTTCTTCACCTTTGAAAGCTGATCTCTTAACCTCACCCACATTCTGAACTTTAGTGCTTCCATCAGGGAGCCACAACCAGTTCATCACATCGTAAATTGGCAATGCATCACCATTCTCATCAAATGACACTTGATCACCAGATGGTGTGGTAAAGTTCACCCTTTCCAAGTAATAAACAAGCTGTTTAAAAAGAATGTGTTTTATCTAACTTGCAAATAATTACAGAGCAATTGACTTAGATTGAGTGTAACCTGATATCACACCTGCCATGGCTTCAGTGACTGCAATGTGGCACAGCTGTGTTCACTGAAAGGCCCTTTTCCTGGCTTGCAATGCAGCATATCATCAAGAGAATGTGCAAAAGCATACACAGCTTTATACACATTGTATTCAGACCGGAGGTTGGAAATGTCCAAAAATTCTGTGTCTTTATTTTCAAGTTCTTCCTGTCCAGTGCATAGTGGACCTCCACCTTCCAACCAGCCTGGTGGAGCTGGAGCAAATCTACACTGAAATGTGAATTCCCAAAACTGATTCACCTGAAATATATGATTGAAATATGTTTGTTAGACATAAAGAAAATATGCAATTCTTGCATATACTACAGTAAATGGTTCAACTCTTACCATGCTATTCCCATAGCTATTGTTGTGATATAGGTCAGGACGTATTTGTAACAGGAACTCCCTGAACCCTGGTACTTCTCCTCGGCGAATAGCAATGCCCAGTGTACCACCCAGGTATGGCATAAGCTGAGGGGTTTGGAGTACAGTAGCTGATGTCCAGGCTTCACTTGCCATCCACTGTAGGCCTGTCACATTTTGCCTTACTACCTGTGCATTGTATTATTAAATCAAAAGTTTACAGTGATACTGAAATTTTAAAAAATAATATCATCATGAAATTCTACTAGTTTCTGGTCTGCCAAAATAATTCAATGTGATTTGTTTTCTATACACATTCACATAAATATGAAAGATACGTATTACACTTAGTGATCTTTTAAATTAGTAATAATTAAATTGTTTTAAAGCCAGACCTCTTCCATAAGCTTTATCATCCGACTCTCATGTGCAAAGACAATGACAACTCGAGCTGTGGATTTTTTCATTATGTTCACAATCCTCCTGACTTCATCTGTGCTTTTGTCCCAAGGTAAAACTTCAACGTAAGCAAGGCAAATTTCACCAGACAGATTCAGCTCAGATTGTAAGGCTCTTGCTGCATGAAATCCATAATCATCATCACTGACCAGCAGGCCTGCCCAAGTCCAGCCAAAATGTTTGAGAATGTTAATCATAGCATGAACCTAAGTGAATACAGATTAAATCATTATTGCATAGGCTAGAAAAATCTTTCTTTAGCATTTCTTTTCATCAGCTTTACAGCACATCATTATGTATTCTGTTGGTAAACAGGTATTCATCAGATATATATCCTTAAAAAAATTAGTTCTTTATTCTTCATTTCTTTAATTTTGGTGACGTTTACCTGGAAAGCATCACTTGGGATCGTCCTAAAGAAGGATGGATACTTTTGACGGCCACTCAGGCAGGAACATGTAGCAAAATAACTCACCTGTCAAAAATACAAACTGTATATTGTATATTATTATTGACATTAAATTTACAATTAAGTTAATATAAACAAAAATAACATGCTATTGTTAAACTGAAAACTTACCATAGGTACTCTGTACAAACCTAAGACGCTGGAGATGGCAATAGAAGGTGTAGAGGAAGAATCACCAACAATCCCTATGACTGGAGGATTTCCAACACATGTATCATCCAATATAATTTTTTCCTCTTGACCACTGACTAATGACAATGCTGCACGAAATGCAATTCCAAGTTCAACGCAGTTATCATAAAGAGTGTATCCCAGAGTCACATTTGGTAACAGGTTGGAATTTCTGTTGATTTCATCAATAGCAAAAAGCATGGTTTGTGCCAGCCTAAATCCTAGTTCATAAAACCTAAAAAGAAGAAAAAAGAGAAAGATAATTATTGAATAATACAGTAATACCGCAGACTACTTGGAAAACTTATTGTAAAACTAACAAAAAAATTACAGAAAATTAATGACAACAACTAAAGATATATTTTAATTTAAAAAAATAACAACAGATGCTTAAAAATCTATATATTATATTACTTAAAAATCAAACATGATCCCTGGAAATATATGGCAAAGCTAGTAGTTACTAAACGAATGCCAACAATTAAACTGATAATCTGTTAAACGTACCCATGGCATGTAGGCTGTTGTGGCTTTGAGGTAAAAGACAGATGAGGAACACTTCTAAAAAAGTGAATTGGAAACAGTCCAC
Organism: Pundamilia nyererei; assembly: GCF_000239375.1. Lineage (NCBI taxonomy): Eukaryota > Metazoa > Chordata > Actinopteri > Cichliformes > Cichlidae > Pundamilia > Pundamilia nyererei. Next base: position 100,683 of record NW_005188041.1, on the reverse strand, counting down.
CCAAAACGACATCCCCACTCTTATGCATGCCATTTAGATGAAATTGTCCCTGTAACTGACAGAAGGGAAATACATGAGATGATACAGCATAAGAAAAGTAGAAATACAGCAAAATGATCAAAAGCAAATTGGTTTGTAATAATGAGCACATGACAGCTTTCTGATTTTCTGAGCCTAGTAATTATGTTTCATTGCTTTACTAATCCCTTTTATTGAAATGTTGTGTCACTTAATCTTGCACTCCACCCATTAGGGAAAAAGAATAAGAAGGGGGCAGGGCATATAATGCATTTCATATACACTGGTAAATCAATATAACAGAAGAATGAGTATTCTTGTGGTTTAACCACCATACAAGATGTATAAAAGGAAAAATACACATCAAAATTTCAATTTATGTACAGCAGGTTTTATCATGAATGTCTCAGAAAGGTCATGTTTAAAAATTCTATTCCCTATTTGATTTGTCTTTGACTGCAAAATTGCTATATAATCAGAATATTTTAGGGTTTTGTATTGATTTAGTTTTTTAAAGCCACACTAAGTGGACTTCAGTGAGCATGAATTAAAGTATCTTTTTATTTTCTATATAATATAATATATAATTTCGTATTATCTCACGAATCAAAATCAAAATACTGAATTCAGGTGTTTAATCATTTCCATGGCCACAGACGTATAAACTCAAGTAAACTCAAGCAAACTCAAGAATGAATCACTTTCTAGAGCTCAGGGAATTGCAGTGTAGCACCATGATAGGATGCATCCTATCCAACAAGCTGAGTGGTATTAAAACAAAGTTACTGTGATTGAGAATAACAGCAATTCAGCCATGAAGTGGTAGGTCATGTAAAATCACAGAGTGGGGTCAGCAAGTGGACAGGAGCATAGTGGACAGAAGTTGCCAACTTTTTTGCAGAGTCAATCACTACAGAACTCCAAATTCCATGTGGCCTTCAGATTAGCTGAAGAACATTGGGTAGAGACCTTCATGGAATAGGTTTCCATGGCCAAGCAGCTAACCAACCCTTAAATTACCAACTGCAATGCAAAGCAGTGGCGTAAATTACACAGCTATTATCTGGTTCTTATATAGTGCTTTTCCATTCTACCTGATTTGCTTAATGCAACTTGCCTGATTCAAACATTCACACCCATTTATACACCCCGTGCTTTCTATTTAACATTCATTGTCCAATGGATGCATCCTTCTAAGTGTAAAGTTTGGTGGACATGAATATCACTCAAGTTGATGTTCATGTGAAGTAGATAAAGGAAGGAGATTTCAAGTCTGTCCTGCTCAAACAATCTTTCACGCTCTTTCTGTGAATACTACATGGTCTCATTTCAGGGGCACGTAAGTACTGCTGATATGAAGAAGTGAGAAATGTTTCTCATGGCCATCTGTTTGTTTCAGCACCTACACCTACACCCCAAAAATTGCAGGTTAGTCTTGTTAGATTGTGAGATTTCCATCTGTAATGAGGGACATTTAAAAGCTGATGTGTACCGTAAACCTGTGCATAAAGATCAGTATTTAATGTTTGATTCTAATTATCCATTGGAGCATATTGGGTGTCATCAGGACGCTACAACATAGAGCCAACACCATCCGCACAGACACATCGGCCAGGGAAGCAGAAGAACATCATATAAGAAGGCCCTGAGTAAATGTTTTCCCTGCTGGACATTTGTAAAAGCTAGAAAAGGTGCCTAAAGAAAGCTCCAGCTGATCCAGGAGAGAAGGACAGCTGCTGCCTAAGTGAAAACCTGTAGTGATCCCCTATGTATCAGGAGTATCAGAACAGTTAAGACAAATTTTCTCTGAAATTTCTCTGAAAATTCATCTCAACTTCAAATTCGTCTCTGTGGTTTTTGGGGTTTTTAAACTGATCTCACAGCTCATTGTTCATTCAGTGGGCTAGTTTTAGTCATTGTGCAAAGGTATTGTTTATAAGGTTTGGGAAACCTGCAGTTAACTGAAGAAGTCACTGGGATGAGTGACGAAACGTTTCTTCTACTGAAAATCTATTTCCAGAAAAGAAACAGAATTAAAATTTACTTACCTGGATGATTGAGCATGCTTCAAGACATGTGCACCTACACATGTATGGATGATGATCTTGGTGTCTCCTCAATGCTGATATTAGACACTGGGGGTTTTGCATTGTTGAGATGGGTTGAAATTTCCATCTGCTGTGCTTCCACATCCACAATTTTGTCTCCATAACTCTGAAAGTGAAGTTGCTCTTTCTGCATCTGAGGCTGTATCTCAGGTGGTTCCTGTAGTCTTCCATCTCATGTGCTGTTTCCTCATGTACCAGCTTGATGTAGTCCTGGCCAAAGAAAGGAATTTTATCTTTCCATCTAGAAGTAGTGTTTTCAATGAGAAAAATGTTTCATCACTCATCTAAGTGACTTCCTCAGTCTCCACTGACTGCAGGTTTCCCCAACCTGCGGGCAGTGCAAGTAAATGTTTCCCACAATGAAAATGCTACCTCCAGATGAACAGAATCAAATTTCTGGAATTTCTTTAGCTGGATTACTGAGCATGGATACCAGGCTCTAAATATCCTTTCTAATGCTGTAAAGTTCTATATTTTAAAACAGTAATTTGTGGATATGGATTCTCTTTTGTGGAATAAAAAAAAAACTACATAATGTTAGCTTCATAGCATAAGTGCCTAAGTCATTTTTTTGTGTTTTCGGAAAACAAGAAAAAACTAATTTTCTAAATATCACATGCATATTTTTACATATCACATGCAATTTGACCAAAAAATGACTTAGGCACTTATGCTATGAAGCTAACGATAAGTAAATGTTGCCTGTTTTTTGGTGTGGTTTGTGTTTGGGTGCAGGGGAGGGGTGGAGCAGTGGGTTCAGGATGTGGTGGCAGGGGAGACTGACCTACACAGCTGATTGCCATCATCTAATCATACCTCCCTATTTGAATAGAGTGTGGGGGCCCAATGAGAGAGCGGTGTTGGGCTGAGCTAGAGTGGAGGCAACTGGAGAGCTGCAAAAGCAGAAATCATGAAAAACTATGTCAATAAACATTTACTTGTCTGGCAACACTGTGTGAATTGGGTCCTTTTGTGTCACAAGAAAAACATTAAAAAAGATTCTTATAATATGAAAGATTTACTGTTAAAGACAGCTAAATTTGGCCTAGATGATTTTTTAAAAAGTTTTTTTTTCACCATAAACCCTTTGGGCTTATTAAGAATATTCATTAATCTTTTAAAACTGAAAATAAAAATCAATCAAAATGAAATTAACTAAACGCACAAAAAACAAAGTTCTTGGCATCCATCTAATTCCCTTGTAGTGTTTGCACTGGACAGGAAATGTAGTATATTTTAGACCCTCCCCCTGCTACGTCTTTTTCCCAGATGGGTGGTGTGCAAGATTAGTCAACACTTTCCAACAAAAGGGAGTGACAAGACAATAAAATCTAATTACTAGACTCAGAAAATTAGAAATCTATCATGTGGTTATTATTACAAACCATTTTGCTCATTTTGCTTTATTTCTCTTTTTCTTATGCTGTATCATCTTCTGATATCATCTCTCCCTCCTGTCAATTACAGGGACAATTTCATCTAAATGGGAATAAAAAAACTGGAGATGTCATTCTGGGTGGACTCTTTCCAGTCCACTTTTTTAGAAGTGTTCCTGACCTGTCTTTTATCTCAGACCCCCAACAGCCTAAATGCCATGGGTAAGTATGACAGGGTGGGAAGAAAACAAGAAGAAAGAAGAAAATGGGGAAAATCAGTGCCAATGTCAATATGCATTTTATTACCAAAGTATACTTTGTGTATTAATACATTTGTGAAAAAAAATATGTTTCTTGGCTGAAGCATCTGTTTTGTTTTGTTTTTTTAAATTAAAATATATCTTTAATTGTTGTCATTAATTTTCTGTAATTCTTTTGTTAGTTTTGCAATAAGTTTTCCAAGTATTCTGCTGTATTACTGTATTATTCAATAATTATCTCTCTCTTTTTTCTTTTTTTTAGTTTTTATGAACTAGGATTTAGACTGGCACAAACCATGGCTTTTGCTATTGATGAGATCAACAGCAACTCCAATCTGCTACCTAATGTGACTCTGGGATACACTCTTTATGATAACTGCGTCAACCTTGGAATTGCATTTCGTGCAGCATTGTCTTTAGCCAGTGGTCAAGAGGAAAAAATTTTATTAGATAATACATGTATTGGAAATCCTCCAGTCTTAGGGATTGTTGGTGATTCTCCCTCGGCACACTCTATTGCTATCTCAAGCATTTTAGGTTTGTACAGAGTACCTATGGTAAGTCATCTGCTTAGCAAGAAACAGTGTTGCTGGATCATTTTAATGTAACTGCAATTTTAAAGCCACTTGTCAAAACCGACTTTGTTTACACAACAAAATTGAAAAGCTGCAGTATTTAGGTTTTTACATATTTCTACAATATACAGTCTGTAATTTTCACAGGTGAGTTACTTTTCCACGTGTTCCTGCCTGAGTAACCATCAAAAATATCCATCCTTCTTTAGGACGATCCCAAGTGATGTCTTCCAGGTGAAAATCTTTCAGTAATCTTTCATTATTGTGCGTCAAGACTGTGCTATTACACGCTATTTTATTATTGTGTGGCTTCAGTGAAGATAATGGTTATAGATTTAAAGATTTTCCTTGTCTTTGCAATAATGTTTTAATCTGTATTCACTTAGGTTCGTGCTATGATTCACATTCTAAAACATTTTGGCTGGACTTGGGCAGGTCTGCTCGTCAGTGATGATGATTATGGACTTCATGCAGCAAGATTCTTACAATCTGAGCTCAGTCGGTCTGGTGAAGGTTGCCTTGCTTACTTCGAGGTTTTACCCTGGGACAAAGACACAGATGGACTGAGGAGGATTGTGAATGTGATGAAAACCTCTACTGCTCGAGTTGTCATTGTTTTTGCACATGAGAGTGGCATGATAAACCTCATGGAAGAGGTTCGGATATAAAACAATTACATTTTTACTAATTACTAAGATTTCATTTATTACATTGTGTAAAACATGTCGTGTGTTTGTGTGAATGAGTAAAGAAAGCTAGTCACCTGGAGGTATTTTCCAAGATCAGCAACTACTTGAATGGCATAATAATGTCCCTATTCCAGTATCACTTTATACATTTTGTATAATACAATGCACAGGTAGTGAGGCAAAATGTAACTGGCCTACAGTGGATGGCCAGTGAAGCCTGGACAGCAGCTGCTGTGCTCCAAACACCTCATCTTATGCCATACCTGGGTGGTACACTGGGTATTGCCATTCGTCATGGGGAAATACCAGGGCTCAGGGAATTCCTGTTAAAAACACGTCCCAATCTACATCACAACAATAGCTATGGGAATAGCATGGTGAGTATTTATACTTTACTATGGTATGTGCAAGAACCCTATATTATCATAATTCATATTTATAAGATCTAAATATTTCAGGTGAATCAGTTTTGGGAATTCACATTTCAGTGCAGATTTGCACCAGCTCCACCAGGCTGGCTGGAAAGCGGAGGTGCATTATGCACTGGAAAGGAAGATCTAGAAAAAGTAGACACTGTATTTTTGGACATTTCTAACCTGCGGCCTGAGTACAATGTGTATAAAGCTGTGTATGCTTTTGCACATTCTCTTGATGACATGCTCCAGTGCGTGCCAGGAAGAGGGCCTTTCAGTGGACACAACTGTGCCACGTTGCAGTCACTGGAGCCATGGCAGGTGTGATATCAAACTACCCTCCACCTATGAATAAATTGTTTGCTTGTAATTACTTTCAGAGCAAAATTCACCATGTAGGATTAAATACAATGCCATATTAGTTTAATGGTAAAAAAGCTGGAAGAAGCTAAGAGGATTTTCTGTGCTCCTCTATTTCTGTACACCTGATATAAAGTAGTTTTAATGTATTTAGATCAGAATCAGAATACTCTATTAATCCCTAAGGAAATTATGTGGTTACAGTTGCTCCAAAATAATGACAGTAGCAGACTGAACTAAATTAAATAAATATATTAAATAGTTCAGAGTATATGAAATAGCTCTAAATAAATAAACTACTACCTCTTTTAAATAACAGAAAAACAAACCATCCTTATGTTGTAATTATTGTATGTGTATGTGGTGGTGGTATGTGTAATAACATTCAACATTGCTATCAATACATTTTTCAAAAAATGCCTCTCTGTGCAAAATGGGTTCAAAAACATAAACAACTGTGGGATACTGTTTGTTCATGAATTGAATTGAGGGGAACAAATTGCAGCAGGATCAGGCTGATATTATT
>NW_005188041.1:61639-72697 GCF_000239375.1 Pundamilia nyererei | reverse complement strand
ATCCCAAGTGATGCTTTCCAGGTTAAAAATCAATCTGGACAAATACAAAACGTCAACAGCAGCTGATCAGCAGCACTCATGTTTTAATCTGTATTCACTTAGGTACGTGCTATGATTCAGATCCTAAAACATTTTGGCTGGACTTGGGCAGGTCTGCTCATCACTGACGATGATTATGGACTTCATGCAGCCAGATCCTTACAATCCGAGCTCAGTTTTTCTGGAGAAGGTTGCCTTGCCTACGTTGAAGTTTTACCCTGGGACAAAGACACAGATGAACTGAGGAGGATTGTGGATGTGATGAAAAAATCAACAGCTCGTGTGGTCATTGCCTTTGTACATTTGAGTCACATGATAAACCTTATAGAAGAGGTGCAATTTTAAAAGAATCTGATTATTTGTTGTTATGAAAATCTGCATCTCTACTCTGTGTAAAAGATGTATTACATTTTTATTTGAATTAATACAGAACACAAATGGTATAGAATACGTTTTAACATCAGGAAATACTTCAGTCACATCTTAATGTCACCAAAGTATTTGTGAAATGATCACTTCTTACATTTGGTAATATATAATGCACAGGTAGCCAAGCAGAATGTAACAGGCCTACAGTGGTTGGCCAGTGAAGGCTGGACAGCAACAGGTGCTGTGCTCCAAACACCTCAGTTCATGCCATACCTGGGTGGTACACTGGGCATTGCTATTCGACGAGGAGAAATACCAGGGCTCAGGGAATTCCTATTAAAAATACGTCCTGATCTACATCACAATAATAACTATGGAAACAGCATGGTGAGAGTTTAAAAATTTACTGTGGTAGTTGCAAGAATTTTTTGTTGTCAATGTTAAAACAAAGCATAAAATAAAAATTTGCCAATAACATATTTCAGGTGAATCAGTTCTGGGAATTCACATTTCAGTGCAGATTTTCTCCAGCTCCACCAGGCTGGATGGAAGGCGGAGGTGCACTATGTACTGGACAGGAAGATCTAGAAAATGTGAATACGAAGTTCTTGGACGTTTCCAACCTGCGGCCTGAGTACAATGTGTACAAAGCTGTTTATGCTCTGGCATATGCCCTTGATGACATGCTGCAGTGCAAGCCAAGAAGAGGGCCTTTCAGTGGGCACAGCTGTGGCACTTTACAATCACTGAAGCCATGGCAGGTGTGATATTTGTTTATACTCCATCTATGAGTAAATCATTTGTTCTATAATTACTTTCAGAACAAGATGCACCCTGTAGGATAAAAAAAAATGCAATGAGATTAAGTATAAAAACACTGAAGTGAACTAAATGGATGTTTCATATTGAGTGAAAGTAGTATTTATGTTATTTATAATAGAGCACATTAACTCATATGCATATATATGGCGATTAGAGACATCCCGTGTTTAATTTAGAATTGGATTTTAATGCATTTATATGTACAGGTATAAGAAGTGCTAGATTTAATTTGCCTGTACTTTGAAATCTATTTCTTATATATTACTTTTATAATTTATTAATTTATAATTTTTAACAGCTTCTTTATTACTTGGAAAGGGTCAATTTCTCCACTCCATTTGGTGATCAAGTGTCATTTGATGAAAATGGTGATGTGGTGCCAATTTATGATGTTATGAACTGGTTGTGGCTCCCTGATGGAAGCACTAAAGTTCAGAATGTGGGTGAGGTTAAGAGGTCAGCTTTCAAAGATGAAGAAATCATACTTGATGAAGACAAAATCTTCTGGAACTTTCAATCAAAAAAGGTCATAAATGGCTTTTCAGACTTAACCTTTTGTCACGTGTACACTGAATTTCATTCTAGTAAGTAATATTTAAGTTTGTCCAACAGCCAGTTCGATCAGTATGCAGTGAGAGCTGTCCACCTGGTACCCACATGGTGAGAAAGAAGGGGGAACCTAAATGCTGTTTTGACTGCATCCCTTGTTCTGAGGGAAAAGTCACTAATAAGAGCAGTAAGTGTTTATCTTTCAACATGCCATATTTAATTTAATTCATATTAACTATAATATGCATTTTACCATCCTCCCCTTTCTTCATCTTTTTCCTATTTATCAGACTCCTTGGAGTGCACCAGTTGTCCAGAGGATTTTTGGTCAAACCCCCAGAGTGACCAATGTGTGCCAAAGAAGACCGAGTTCCTCTCTTACCTTGAGCCTCTGGGTATTTGTTTGACAGCAGCCTCATTACTGGGCACATTTATATGTGCTGTTGTTCTAGGGATCTTTATCTACCATCGCAGAACACCCATAGTACGTGCCAACAATTCAGAACTTAGTTTCCAGCTTTTGCTGTCACTCAAGTTGTGTTTCCTGTGTTCACTTCTGTTCATTGGACGACCCAGGCTGTGGACATGCCAACTCAGACATGCAGCATTTGGGATCAGCTTTGTGCTGTGTGTCTCATGCATCCTGGTAAAAACCATGGTTGTTCTGGCTGTGTTCAAAGCCTCCAAGCCAGGAGGGGTAGCCAGTCTGAAGTGGTTTGGTGTTATGCAGCAGAGAGGAACAGTTCTGTTTCTTACATCTATTCAAGCAGCCATCTGCACTACCTGGCTTGTTTCTTCCTCTCCAACTCCATATAAAAACACCCAATACCACAATGATAAGATTGTTTATGAGTGTACAGTTGGGTCCACTGTGGGTTTTGCAGTGTTATTGGGTTATATTGGCATGCTGGCTGTCCTCAGTTTTCTTATTGCATTCCTGGCAAGGAATCTCCCTGATAGTTTTAATGAGGCCAAACTCATCACATTCAGCATGCTGATCTTCTGTGCTGTGTGGGTGGCTTTTGTTCCTGTGTATATCAGCTCACCAGGAAATTATGCAGATGCAGTGGAGGTATTTGCCATCCTGGCCTCAAGTTTTGGACTCTTGATCACACTGTTTGGACCCAAATGTTACATAATCCTGATGAGACCGGAGATCAACACAAAAAAGGCCGTAATGGGTCGTGGTGCTGAATCGTAAAAATGTTTCCACATAAATTAAAATGCATGCATGAAAATAAATACATATAAATTAATAAATCATGAATATATAAATAATTAGATTCATGCAAGACTCATATTGCTTATACTTGTATATCTTGTCTTTCTAAATGTGATGTATATTGACTAGGGTTTATAATACTCTTATATGAATTTGAAAGTATCAACAACAGAAATAGTTGATACAAAGAAGCTTTAATCCATTTTTCAAATAAATGAATTTTATGCAAGGTTGTTAGAATTTTAAACTTTATGACTGGTTCAAAAACTGCAGGTCACCTTCAGTGATCTGCAGTGAGTATATGGTTTTAGCGACTTTTAAATACAAGGATTTTTCATTTTTGAGCGCTAATTTTGGATTACAAGCAATTGAGACATTTGGCTTTCACTATTATGCATTCATACATATCATAGCAGCTATTTTCTTTCTTGCTTTCTTGCTTGACCTGTTTGAATCTCACCTGATTTGAATTGCGCATTCTGATTGATGGTACTGTGACGATAGAGGAGGGGTTTTTTCACCCGGTGACAGGATGTTTAGAGGTTTCTCCCAACAGTTATTTGGAAGAGCCTTAGTGCAGAATTTAGTGGCATTTGAAGTTAAAGCATGATTAAAGCAAATGATTTAAACAAGGTAGACAGAGAACAAAATAAAATCAATAAATAAAATAAAATATGTAAAAATAAATAGAAAATTAAGTAGATAATAATAGTGTGCACTCACCAAGTATAGCCAGCTTGTGTATACACACATACTGATATATACACTCACTCATGGAAATACGGCCTTATATTATTAAAAAAAACACACATACAAAAAAAACCCCAAACAAACAAGGAAACAGACAGTGCTAAAAGAACACACAGTGAGACAATACGTTTTAAGTTGGTTTCCCCAGGGCTTCAGGCTAGAGTTTAGTCCAAAGATTCCAAGTCAGTGAGAGAGAGAGATCCGATAAAACGGCTGTAGCAATGAGCTGTGTCTTCCTCCGTTGCAATCAATCTAACATCTCCATCGCATGTCCTACCATTGAACAGTCCAGCACATGCAAGCTCCTCAGGCTATCTTCAAAAACCACAACAGCACATCTCCCATACAAATTAAATGGGTACAGTCATATCTGTTCATTGTCGGTCATCTCTCGATATTCGAAAAAAAGACAAAAAATTTCCCCACTTTTTTCCCCCATCTTTTTAAAGGAAGCATGTTTACCCTTAATCAAAAAAGTAAGTTTCTCTAAAGCTTGGGATTTGGACAAAGTCAACAGCCAAGTTCTCAAATGTGGTCTAGTAATGGATCTCCGAGATTTGGCTTTATGTATTTTGCTTGTAACAAGCAGTAGATTGCATTTCAGTGGGGAAGATCCCTAGAATACATAATTTAGGACACGGATTCAGCTTAACACTTGTAATATGCGCAATTACATCTAAGACTTCTTTCCAAAACCTTTGGGTTTCAGAAGATTCCCACAGGCAATGCATCAGTGTGCCTTTGTCCCCACAATTAGCCTCTTGTCCTTGTCTTTAGCCTCTTGTCCATGTCTTGTCTCGTGTGTATTATTTTCCCTCGAACAGTCTCTCACTGTCGTTCTCTAAAACCTAAAAGAGAATTATGGATTTGATCAACTGGTCTCTGAATGCTATTGACACCCTTTTCTCAACGAGGAGTCTGGGCTCGGGAGAGCCCGAGTGCCCTGGAGTGACTTTCCCTGCCGGATACACGATGGATGGGTGGCAGAACTGGAGGGTCATGTGCCTGGCGGGACTGTTGATCGAGGACGCTGAAGATATCTACCTATTTGGAACCATGATAACAGGGTTCTTGCTGATTGAAGCTGGCTTGGCCCTGACTTATCGGAGAAATAAGAGAGCGGAACCGGCTGTTCAAACCCCCCCAAAGCTGCCCGCTGGAATCGAAGCGACGGGACGAGGCGCGACCTCTCACAACGAACGCAGTGTGGTTAACACCTTGGAGACGCTTACAGCTGCCGTGAAGACTCAAAACAACACCATTGAGTGTATGTTGGGATACATCAAAGAGAGGCCTGCTCAAAATGAGACCCTTGAGCGAAAGTTGGATCACATCGCAGAACGGCTTACTGCAGTTGTGGGGTCTCAGAATCAAAAGAATGATAACACCATGGAACAGAAGTTTGATACCATCATGGGGAGGCTTGCGGCTCTCCAACGGGAGATTGAGAGACCAGTGTCGGAGTGTTAAGAACAGCTTGAAATTCTTCTCTTCTGAGCTGCTCGCATAAAAAGAAAATTGACAACATCAACATGCGGACACCATGGCGCCAGCTGGGGCTGGAACCGAACAAAAACTCCCTGATAACGACTGTGTGATGACTATTCTTTCCATCCCATGCAAGGCCACCTGGATTGGCTAGCAGACTGTTTACTTAGCCTGATAGGGCGAAGGACACTGTCTCAGCTGAACTATGGACACTCACACGCATACACTGATAAGCACTCACACATTTCCCTTCCCCTTCCAGTGCCTTCGATGCTTGTTGCCTCCTGGGAACACGAGGCGGGTCTGGGCCCGCGCTGGAGAGTTGGCGCAGTGGCAGGATGGCTGCTGTGTTGCCTGGGATTACTCCTTATCCCCTACCCAACCCTGTTGCTGGTCACGTGCTCTATAATGTTGTACTGTGGATATTTATGTGCTTTTCTGTGCAGAGGAGTTTTTTTGTTTCCTGTTCTCATGCTGTCCTCCTGTAGCCCAGCATGAGTAGAGGCCTCTTTTTTTCCTCTTGTACCTTTCCCATTGTAGTGTACATTTCAGTGTTTTTTTCTGTAATGCAACCGTTCTCTGACTTGTATCCCCATGTGATGTCTGTGTTGTATGTGTAAGGTCGGGGGGCGGGTTCATTCCACTGCAGGGCAACCTGCCACTGCATGTGGCGAATAAACTTTGAACTTGAACTTGAATTAACACATATGTCTGGAATGTTAGGATCAAATTTGTTTAACAGTGTTGGAGTTACATATGTTCTCTATAAACACCTACTTTAAACTAATCCAATATAATTGGCTAATGATTGTGTTTGGGCTTTCAAGCAGGCTTTCTGCCATTCCTCTATGGTATACTACATTTTAAGCCTTGACACCATGAGAATGTTTGAGAGCCGTGTCTAACGTTACTATAAAAGCGGGATATTACGCCCTTCCTTTGGTGGTTGTTTATTTCAGTGTCCTCTAATGAGTTTAGAGTAGACAGTGTTAGAGATTTTTGAGTTTTTGAAATAAAGCTTCTGATTTGAAGAAATTTTAAAAAATGTTTAGGAGGAATGCCAAATTTCTGTGTCAAGTCATTGAAGCACATCAAATCTTTATATTTTGCTGAATACAGGTAAGAATTGAGCAGTAAGGAGGTAGTGCTTGTCCTTTCTAAATTTCACCCAAGATAACTTTGTCACTAAAAATCAGCATGAGGCTGTAGAGAGATGGGCAGCCCAATAGTACCATTTGAGGTCTAGTATACCTAGGCCCCCTCTATCATACAGAAGATATAGTAACGATAGGCATAATCTGGCTTGTCTGTTATTCCAGATACATTTATTGAAGATTGTTTTTATCTTTGTGAAGAAGTCATCTGGTGGGTTGAGAGGAATGGCTTGGAAAAGATCAAGAAATGTGGGAAAACACTCATCTTGAGTATGTTTACGTGTCCAAACAGAGAGATTGGCACCATAGACCATCTATTGATTGATTGTACAACAGAGCTAATTGCTTGAGTGTAGTTTGCATATACCAATTCATCTATTTTTGGAGTCATTTTTATACCTAGATAGGTAAGGCTGTCTTTGGCAACTTGAAAAATTGATTAAATGGATGGTTTAATTCTTTCAGAATGTGTAAAGAAGAGAATGGCCAATTTGGATTAATAAATTTTATAACCGGAGATGCTGCTGAATGAGTTAATTGTTTTGAGTAGCTGGAGAACTGAACTCTTCAATTTGGACAGCATTAAAACAATGTCATCTGCAAATAATCCAATTTTTGAGCCATGTCTGGATGTTCTGAATTTGTTTAAATTACGAAGGCAATCCCAAAAGTAAGGCCTCCTATTATTTTAGATTCTTTTAATACAAACAACCCTTTATTTTCCATAATATTTACATCATTTTAAAGTTCGAAGACTTATTTTTCTACATAATCGTCATTTTGGTCGATGCATTTTTGTAGACCCTGTGGCAGTTTTACAATGCCTATGTCATACCCGCTCGCCGCCACAGAATCGGCTTCCAGATAAATGTTCTTTCAACTTTGGGAACAGGTCGTAGTCACTGGGTGCGAAGTCAGGACTGTAGGGTGGGTGGGTGATGAAGTTCCAACCAGAGTTTTGCAGGACAGTGACAGTTTGACGGGCGACATGCTGATGCGCAGTGTCGTGGAGAATGCTTACACACAGTGCGCGCACTGCGTGCTAGCGTAACTGTGTTTTGGGACTGAAAGGGGGTATTGTGGGTGAAAGGTGAACAAGCTGAAATTGTTCATCAGAACTGCACCTTTTAGTTGAATTCTTCCACCGCCACAGGTGTGTGAAAGAGGTGCCAGTCGCCGTGACGGAAAATTACCTGGTTATATTGTTTCCACTTTTTCTGAAGCTCCGTCAACAGGTCACGGAAGAACATCACATGGTGTCTGTTGTTCATTAATTTTCTGCCCTCATCGCCCTCAACTTGTCTTGATTATTCAAGAACTTCATGATGACCACTCAGGGTGAGCCGTTTGCGATATTTTGGCCTTGTAGTCTATGTGCTCGCTCGATGATGGGGGGAGATGGGAACACACGTGCAAAAATGATGTGATTTCCCCTTGTTTAGCACTCTCAGGTAATCTGACAAGTCTCAGGTTGAATCCCTGGCAATGTTCCCTCTAAGCTGCGCACGTGCGCAATTGCGCACTGCTGGCACAGTCTCTGCGCAAAGAAAATCTGCGTTGTGCACAAAGAAAAACTCTAACCTGAATTGAAATTAAAATTAAAACTTCTACTATTCTGTTTTGCAGTGCTAGTCAGTAAGTGACTGGCTGCTCCCGTATGGGATTAGAACAATGCCACCTCATAGTCCAGCCAATAATGCGATTCACATTCGTATATATGCAGCTAGTCACCGACAGGCTATGACAGCGTCCTTATGTGCCAGTGTTTTAGCTAGCAAAGCGGCGTGGCTGATGTGAAGTGAAGCCACGTTAATGACAACGTGTGCAACCATTGGAGATGTGAGCAGGAAAGACGGAACAATTGACAGAAAAAGTGTGGACTTTATACCAGTTTTTAAATTGTGTTGATAGGCCACGTAAAACCAGAGTTAAAATATAAAATATATGCAATGTTTGGTTTTCTTCCTGAATACTATTGTTGTTTATATTTACTGCGGGAAGAAATGTTATATAAGAAAAAAGCCTCGAAAGCACTCTCCGCCTTTGAGCAAAAACAAAACCAAAAACACCCCCACCCTTTCCTATTGGTTGAAAAAAGTACCATGTCAACCAATCAAAAAATGATATGGCAAGTTGTTAAGAAACGGGGGGAAGTTTTAGGAGTGACAGCGGTGTTTTGAGATGTGAGAGATTTGCGACGTTTAGCACAAATCTTGTGTTAGTGTGTAGTGTAGTCAATAGTTTTCTTGTGTGCGTCAGAACAATGAGGCGACTGCTGAATGTTACAGGTGTTACAGTGTTATCCAGGGAAGGACGGATGTTGTTTTGCTTTGCTGTATTTTAATGTGAAGTGTGCTTATTTTTTATATTGCATGTTTTGGTCATATTTTGTGCAGTGTTTTATTTAGATTGCATGTTTTGGTTATACCGTCAATTTGTCCTGGAGAGACTCCGCCCTTTTCCCGTTTTACTAATTGGACACACCTGAGAGGAAAGGAGCGAGTGGTAATTTACAGAGAGTGCTCAGTGACAGATGGGACTGGTGGAGCTTGGCGTTCAGGAGGGCAGGAGGATACAGCGCCAGCGACCAGGGACGCGGAGCGAGCGGTCCGACTGCTGCAGCAACAGGAGGCCAGATTACGCACTGCGGGAGATTAGAGGCGGCGAGGCGGGCCGGTGCCGATTGGCGGTTACAAAGAAGCGGCGGGCGGAGTTGAGAGCTCTGCCCACCCGGGGTAAGTCTTTTGACTTGTCCCCTTTTAACGAATGAAAGCTGCCTAAAAGAGTAGTGACTGCCGCTGCCTCCCTTTCTTTAGTGCAGAGGAAGGCGAGGACGCCGCTGGGTTTCCCTTCTGCACCACTTCACTGGATTTTTAATTCTTCGTGACTTTTATACCGTGGCGGACGCCACTGGACTTTTAATGTTGTGTTTTATTGATTTTTATTGTGTTGTCCCCTGGCCAGGGTTGTTTTAATTCATTTAATATTTTTAACTATTTAAATATGATAAATTATATTTTGACTATACAGTTTTTATTCGTGTGCTTTCCCTTGGCGGCTCCACTGCTCTGTCCGTTTGGAGGAAGGTTTCCCTCCTTTAAAAAACACTGTGGAAATAAAATCACCTTCGCTCCGTTACATAATTGGCGTTGTCGACAGGATACGGAGTCAAGAGCAGTTGGGTTAGTCAGGGGAATAGTAAAATTGATGATGTGTGTGTATTCTGGTGCCCCAGCTGTAGTTTAAAAAGGATAGGCCAAATAAGAAGATGGAGGATAGACTGTTGGAGCCAAAGCCAAGGACCACTGAGCAGATGGGTATGGATAGTGTGCGCAGGTATGTTTGGCCACAAGAAGAGTGAATAAGGAACGTCCAACCTAGGTTGCCATGGGAGGTCAGCTGCAGGGTTGCGAGACGTGGGGTAATGGTTTGCTGCTAGGCAGCAGTGCTTGGGATTAAGCACGAAATCCAGGTTAGGCCTGGAAGTATCCCCACAGTAGCAGCTAGGTGCAGTTTAGGACCTAATGGCTTCCGGATAGCTATGCTATTGGGACGTGAAATGGATTATTTTGTGGCATGGGACAGAAGGGCACATATTATTATACTTCTGCTTCAGGTTTAATAAAACAGAAATGGGGACTGTGTGTCACCTCACCAGAGTGAGTCAGGTATGTCCCTTAGACGGTCCACTAGGACCACGCGTGGGATTCCACCAGAGCGTTACAGGGAGATGGAGCATTAGCAGGGACTACTAATATTTCAGTGTGGGGGGATGTCATCCAGGGAAGGGAAGGTTCCCCTCCTTTAAAAACACTGTGGAAATAAAATCACCTTCGCTCCGTTACATAATAGGAGTGATACATCTCCTTTAGTCAGGCCTGCAGGTATCAGGCTGTTGTTCTCCTTTATCTCATAGTGGACAGAAATATTTTTTTGGAGTGGCACAAATAATTTGTGTGGCATCAAAATTGATGCAGAACACCTGATCTTCTTCTGTAAATATTTTGAAATGTTTAACGCCAAACGCCTTGGCTGCATTTAAAAAAAATAGCTGCAAAAAACTTTGTTGTTTGCCAAACTGTGTTACTTTTTTGAAGAAGTAGCTATATAATTAATTGCTCAACACTGGTTTTTGTATACTGTATTTTGCAGACAGAGAGTTACAGGACTCTCTCCCAGACCACAGACTCATACTCATAATACAAGTCAGAGCTTTATAAAAAAAGAAGAAGAAAGTTGTGTTTTCAAAATTGGGGTTCAAGTTATTTTTACTTCCAATAGTGTTAACATACGTGTGACAAAGTGGAGAAGCAGTTGTAATTCTCTCCATTTGTCCCATTTGTGTTTACCTTTTTTTTTTTGCACATTGTACACATTATTCTGTTTCTATGTATTTGCTATGATTTGCTATTTGTCAAGTAACATTGCTTCACTCACTATCCCGGGTTTGTTTGTGTAAGCGTTTTCTTGCCGGCAAATCAAAAATTCTGCAAATTAAGACAAATACTAAGTTATGTTTCTTTATACTTTATTATGTTACAGATTAAGTCATTTGTTCATACTTACTCTGTTTGTCTTTTCAGTCATCATGAGTGTCAGGTGTGGGGAAACGCCCGCCTGGCATTTCCTCATTTTAAAGTCCTGATCATGTCACACATGACATCA
>NW_005188041.1:59694-60806 GCF_000239375.1 Pundamilia nyererei | reverse complement strand
AGGTGCAACAGCAGATACAGAGACACGTTTGAGGCCTACTGCGGAGCATCCAGCAATGCCTCAGTTACAATCTAACGTCATGGAGGCCGCAACAGCATCTCAGTCTGCCTCCTTAACAAGACCACCAGCTTGGAAAGGGCCTAAAATGCAGCCTTATAACGAGGATGAAGACATTGAGCATTACCTAACAACTTTTGAGAGGATCGCAAGCGGGTGCCAGTGGCCACACGAGGATTGGGCATTACATCTTGCTCCACTTCTCACTGGTAAGGCACGGGCTGCTTTTGTAGCCATGGACATTGATGAGATTATGGACTATGTAAAGGTGAAGAAAGCTGTTCTTGAAAAGTTTGAAATATGTGCAGAGACTTACAGACTCCGATTTCGCTCCACTACGTTGGGCGATGGCGAGACACCTAAAGAGTTAAGGACACGCTTGAAAGAACTGTATGATAAGTGGATAGTTCCAAGAGAAAAGTCCAAAGATGAAATTGGTGATGTCATTGTTTTAGAGCAGTTCCTGAGAGTTCTCAATCCTGAACTGCACACGTGGATAAAAGAGCATAACCCAACCACGTCTAAGCAAGCAGCAGAGCTGGCTGACGCTTTTCTTGCAGCCCGTCGGCCACTAAAGAACTATGCAAGTCCCAAACAATTAGCCCCTGTAATAGCAGGTAGTTCCACTAGTAGTCGGGCTAGGGAAATCAAGCAACGTGGGCCTTTAGTGTGTCACTCTTGTGGTCAAACAGGTCACTTTAGGGCAGATTGCCCAAGTCAGACTGTCAGTAACACATATATGTGCTTTTCTTCAAGGGGTGTCGAAGATGAAGTTGAGTCTTCAGCGCCCTCTTCTCAGCATGAGCGCACCACATGCGTTTTTATTGAGGAAAAGCCATGTGTGGCTCTTCTGGATTCAGGAAGCAGCCGTACCTTGGTTAGGCAGGAATGTCTTCCTAGGGATGCTACATTTTGTGGCAAGGTAAAAGTTTGGTGTGTTCACGGTAATGATGTGGATTACCCAATTGCCAACATTAATATTCAGATTGACGGCAAGCTGTATTTACTTTCCGTGGGAGTTATGAGTAAACTGCCATATCAGGTTGTGTTGGGCC
>NW_005188041.1:52406-59446 GCF_000239375.1 Pundamilia nyererei | reverse complement strand
TGAAATAGTTCAGCTTCAAAGAGAGGATCCATCTTTAGCTCCCCTGTTTTTAAAGAGTGTCACAAATGCAACAGAGGTCACTGAGAGAGGCAGAGAGCTATTTTTCCTAAAGGGTGAGCTATTATATCGCCACAGTAGGGTTGGAGACCAGTTGGTTGTGCCTAAGAGTTTAAGATCCACAGTACTGCAGTTAGCTCACTCAGTCCCTTGGGCAGGACACCTAGGTCAAGCCAAAACCTTCTCTCATATGTCAACTAGATTTTACTGGCCACAGCAGTTTACAGACACTGTGCAGTTTTGCAAGTCTTGTCCCGAGTGTCAGTTAACAGCACCAGGAAGGAAAGGTGACAGGGCTCCCCTGATCCCTATGCCAGTCATAGACACCCCGTTCTCTCGTGTTGCGATGGACATCATAGGCCCATTAGAGAGGAGCAGTGCAGGGCACAGGTATATTTTGGTAGTGTGTGACTACGCTACGAGATATCCCGAGGCTTTCCCCTTAAAAAAGGTTAAAGCTCGTCAGATTGCCAACTGCTTAATACAAATGTTCTCGAGGGTAGGCATCCCAAAAGAAATCATTACTGATCAAGGGTCCAACTTTACATCTAACTTCATGAGAGAAGTCTATAGATTGCTGGGGATCAAAGGTATTAAGACAATTCCCTACCACCCACAAACAGATGGCCTTGTTGAACGTTTCAACAAAACCCTTAAAGCTATGTTGAGGAAGTTTGTGAAAGATACAGGAGCGGATTGGGACCAGTGGCTTCCTTTCTTGCTTTTTGCCTACAGAGAGGTACCTCAAGCTTCCACAGGGTTTTCTCATTTCCAGCTCTTGTATGGCCATGCTGTCCGGGGTCCCCTTGATGTGTTGAAAGAGGCTTGGGAGGCTTCAAATCCCAGAAAACAATGCAATGTTCTTTCATATGTACTGAAAATGAGAGATAAGCTTGAGGAGCTCCAAGAGCTGGCCAATACTCATCTGGTTGGTGTCCAACAATGTCAGAAGCAGAGTTATGACAAAGCAGCTCGTAGGAGGATTTTTCAAGAGGGACAAAAGGTTTTGCTGCTTCTTCCATCGTCTGAGAACAGTCTCCTTGCCAAGTGGCAGGGACCGTATGTGATCAGTAGGAAAGTGGGTCCAGTTACCTATGAACTGTACATGCCTGAGCGTCGCAAGAAGCATCAGATATTTCATGTAAATTTGTTGAAAGAATGGTGTGATCGGCCAGCATCTTCACTAGAGTGTTGGGCTCGTGCCGTGGTCGAAGAGGAGGAACCACGGGAGCTGTTCTTTCCTTCTCCAGCAGGTCAACAACTAGTTCCTGATGTGAGTCATCTTACTTCCAAACAACAGACAGAGGTGAAAGCAATTATGCCTGCTGATCTTTTTAGCAGCAAACCAGGTTGCGCCAATCTCATCCAACATGAGATACGACTCCAGTGTCCCAATCAAAAACCTATTAGGGACATGACCTCACGGGTTCCTGCAAAGCTGATGCCAGCGTTAAAACAAGAGGTGGAAGACATGCTTGACATGGGGGTCATTGAGCCATCTAGAGGTGAGTGGTGTAGTCCAGTGGTGCTAGTGCCGAGGAAAAATGACCCTAAACAGAGATTTTGTGTGGATTTCTCTAAACTCAATGCTGTTTCTGCTTTTGATGCTTATCCGATGCCAAGATTAGAGGAACTGATTGAGCGCTTGGGGAACGCTAAGTATCTTACGACACTAGACCTTTGCAAGGGCTACTGGCAAGTACCTTTGACTGAGTCTTCGAAAGATTTGACAACTTTTAGAGTTCCCAGTGGACTTTATCGCTTCAGAAGAATGCCTTTTGGTCTGCACGGTGCACCAGCCACATTTAAGAGGTTGGTGGACGAGGTTTTGAGAGGTGCAGATGGGTATGCTGCAGCATACATTGATGACATGGTGGTGTTTAGCGAGACCTGGGAGGATCATGTTCAGTGCCTTTCTGATGTCTTTCAACGGATTAAGAGAGCCGGGCTTGTCATAAATGCACACAAATGTCACATTGCTAAGTCTGAGGTGGAGTACTTGGGTTACGTCATCGGGGGTGGGGTCATCCGCCCTCAGGTGTCAAAGATTGAAGCCCTGGGTGCCTACCCACCTCCTACGACCAAACGGAAAGTGAAATCGTTTTTGGGTCTGGCGGGGTGGTATCGCCGCTTCATTCCCAACTTCTCTGCTAGAGCAGCGGTCCTTAGTGACCTTACTCGCAAATCCAGCCCCACAAAGGTTAAATGGACTGCCGAGTGTGATGCAGCTTTTGTTGATCTTAAAAACTGTTTGTGTAGTGACCCTGTTTTGCAGTGCCTGGATTTTACCCAGCCTTTCACTTTGCAGACGGACGCTTCCGGAGAAGGACTTGGAGCAGTGTTGCTGCAGGGTGAGGGTGAGGATAAACGACCAGTGGTGTATATAAGCCGTAAGCTCTTTCCTAGGTAAATGAAATATTCCACTATTGAGAAAGAGGCACTGGCAATAAAATGGGCTCTGTTGTATGACAATACGACACAGGTCAATGACTACATTTTTGTTTTACATTTTCATTGTAAGTAGGCTAAAGCAGTTAATTAAAAGTAGTCGAACATAAATGTAAATGCTGTAATTTGATTATCTTAATATACCATGTAACTTGGATGGATTCGATGCTGGCGTGACCACAGTGCACACGTCTGATGTCGCTCACAGTGGTCCAAGGGATCGCTCAGGGAGTTTGTGTGTTCGCTCAGACACATGGAAAATTAGAGGGAACATTGATGTCTGGCTTCTGTTTTCCAGGTCGTCCACCTTTTGTAGGAGTTCCTGAAGTTTCTTATGAAGGGAAGCCTCTTTTCTTGTAAGGGAGGAGACGTTGTCTTCAACTTTACTAATACGGGTTTCAGCTGAGGTAAGCCTCTCTGACAAGACCCCATTTGCGTCCTTTATTTCTTAGTTTGATGTTATAACTTCATGCAGTTGAGTAGTGAAGTGTGTTTTCAGCAACTGAGTTGTGGCCAGAACACTAGTTTCTTTCATCTTCTCGGTTTCATATTCGTTGCTACCATCATCATCTGATCCTTCCTTTCCAACTGTTTTAGGCTTATGTCTATGTCTTATATGGTTAAGTGGCATGTTGACTGGCTGGGTCGGAGCAGAAGCTTGTGTTGGGACAAGTGCCAATAGAAAGATGGCTTTAGCTGCGGCAGAAAATCGATGAGAGGATGTAAAGCTCGGAGCCCGAAGTTTTGCTGCCGTTCAGATGCTTGGGATCATTTAGAGGAGTTTCTTTTAGGGTTTTGAAAACACAAGCAGGTGTGACATATACAAGAGTGCTGGGGTTGGGGACTCCAGGAAATCCAAGGGGGGAAAACAGGGTAGGTCACTTTTGCTCCTCTTCAGCCACACACTGCGATCTGCAAGCCGCACTCCAACTCACTTTCAATTGCTTGGGTTTGTAAGTGACAGGTCCAGGAGGCCTGTTTTCAAAGACAATACAAGTTAGTTCATATGCAAGATACAAACAAGAACGAAGAGTAGTTTAGAGCCGGGGCTACACTGACACTAATCATACAACAACCCAGCGATGATTAGCACCGCTTCATTGTCTTAATTAGCAACAGGAACACAGAGATAATGAGGCACAGGTGGGAAGATGAACCGCAGGTGTGTGGGCCAAAGCAGGAACCCATAATTAGTTCTACCCAGGCAGGAGAGAGAGTAAGAGAGAGTATCAACAACAGCAAAACTCCACCACTCTGTGTTCCTCCGCCACTGCCTCGTTTGAGTTTTGGACAAAATGGATCAGAACAGCCAATCAGATTTTTTTTGCATCCAAGTCTGTGATTGGCTGGTTTTGTGGCACAAATATAATGGTGTACAGAAAGAGCTGAACGCGCACGGGCAGAAATGTTGAGAGCGCAAGCAACACATTGCGAGCGAGCGCAAATGCAAAAACTGAGCGAGAGGGGCTGCTATTGTGTGTGTGTGTATGGATAATAGCAAACACTAAAATACATTTTTTGCATGCAGCAATGAATTTTGTTCACTAAAATTCAGCTTCTCTTTGCTCAAAATAAATTTCTCCTCAAAATGCAACACTTGCACCTGCAAAGATTTTTTTACATACGTTAAAAAATGTTTTACGTGCACTTGGAATAGTGGCACAAAAATAACGGCATACAGTGCTACAGACGCACAGACACAGTGTGCAGGTAACAAGAGTTAAAATAAATAAATAAATAAATAAATTATGCACATTTTCTGAAAACACAACATCTCTGTGGCTTTCAAATCACAATGCAGGCTTCAGCAATAATTGGTCCACCGTAACGATTGTGTTCTTGGATACAAACAGAGTAATATAGTGTATCTCTAAGTGCATCTTAGAAGAACTCAGGTTACGTATTCTCCCCTTCGGTTTACATGCCAGATTTTTCAGCTTCTTCTCACAGTCCAGAGACATGCAGTTAGTGGGTTTATGTTAAATGGTGATTCTAAATTGCCCATAGTTTTGAGTGTGAGCAGTTGTCTGTCTTTCTGTGTTAGCCCTGCGTAAAACTGGTGACCTGTCCAGGGTGTATTCCGGTTCTCACCAAATGGTAACCGGGATAGCCTTGTAAATTGGATATAATTTCTTCATTGTTACCTTCGTCAATACCATGTGCCAATGCAGTCTAATTTGTAATTCTTGAATAACAAACAGATAACAGTAACCGTAAACTGTAGAAGAAATGGCATTTCATTAATTTAGAAGATCTTTATTTTAAAGCACTTTGTAAATCTAGGACATCACTGATTGAAGAAAATAAGAACAACTCTGGTTCTCCTTTGGCACTGTAACCAAGGCGCCAAAGAGTCAGACACCTGTTGCGCCAAGCATTCCTTTCAACTTAACTAGTCATGACTTCATGATTTTCTTCACAAATAGAATTTCAACTATTAGAGCAATTTTTTGAGTTATTCAAACTCATTCAATAATCTTATAAACATATCATTACATACATCAATTTCCAACACTATGGGTATTTATTTAGACTACTTCTCCGTAGTTGATTTTTCTTAGTAATCAGTTTCCTTAAATGATCCATCTTAAATGCAATTAATCTATCTCTATTATTGGGCTATATACCACAAGCCATCAAGTAATTAAACCATTACTTATAAAGACATCACTTCAGCCAGCTATCTTAGCTAATTATAGGGCAGTCACCAGCCTTCTTTTAATCTAAAACATTTTTGAAAGGGCAGTTGTAAATCAGTTAACTGATCATCTGCAGAGGAGTTTCAGCCATATTTCAGAACTCATCACAACACAGAAACACCTTTAGTGAAGGTTACAAATAATCTTCTTATGGTCTCTGACAGTGGGCTCATCTCTGTGCTTGTCCTCCCTGTGAGTAATCTTGGTATTATTTTTGACCACAATATGTCCATATTAAACAAATATGTAGGGTTTTATTCTTGAATTTGCATAGTATCTCTAAAATTAGAAACATCTTGTCTCTGAGTAATGCTAACAAAAAAAATAGTTCAGGTATTTATTGTTTCTAAACTTGACTACTGTAGTTGAGTATTATTATCAGGTACATAATAGAGTGAAAATATTTGCCCCACTTTGACTTCTCTTCATTGGCTCCCTGTTAAATCCAGAATTGAATTTAAAATACTTGCCCTCACATACAAGGTCGTGAATAGTCAGGCCCCATCTTATCTTAAAGACATCATAGATCAATATCACCCCAATAGTGCACGTCACTCTCATTCTGCAAGCTTACTTGTAGTTCATAGGTTTTTTTAAAGCCTTCTGCTTTCAGGTGCCTCTTCTGTGGAAGCAGTGCCCTGTTACTTACTTTCAAGATTAGACTTAAGGCTTTCCTTTTTGAGAAAAAAATATTTATGGCTGGTAACCCTGAAACCTCGCTTAGTTATGATGCAATAGCTTTTGTCTGCTTGGGACTTCTTCTGCTTCTTTTTCAGTGACCTTTTTTGACTCATTCTCTGTTTATACACCACTCTGGATTTAATCATTAGTTAGTCCAGTGTGAGCAGAAAATCTGACTCCTGGTGAAGGCAACAGAACCACATGATCTGCAAAAAGCATAGATAAGATTCTGAAATCACCAAAATGGAAGCCTCTGCCACCTGGCTACACCTAGAAGTTCTTCCATCCATCCATTCTCTTCTGCTTATCCAATTCAGGGTCATGGGGCAGGGGGTGGATCGCAGGGTCAGAGTCAGGGTACTCCCTGGACAGGTCACCAGTCTGTTACAGGGCTAACACAGAGAGACACGGACAACCATTTGCTCTCACATTCACTCCTATGGGCAATTTAGAATCACCAGTTAAGCTAACCTCACTAACTGCATGTCTTCGGACTGTGGGATAAAGCCACACCTTGACAGCAAGATCAGGAAGAAGGAACACACAAAGCTGGAGAAGTACCAAAGGCTCAGAGATGAGATGTGGAGGGTGAAAGTAACAGTGGTCCCAGTGGTAATCAGAGCGTTCAGTGCAGTGACCCCCAAGCTAGGCAAGTGGCTCCAGCAGATCCGAGGAACAACATCCGAGATCTCTGTTCTGAACAGCATAGTCCCCAGAACAAGAAAGATACGGGACCCTCAAGCTTTGAGGCCTCTGGTAGAGGACCTGAGCTTGAAGGTCTAAAAATGAGTGTGGATGTAGAAAGCTATAAAACACTGTGTGGCAGAGGTGTGGTCTTTCGCTTTGCTGAAGGGAAGGGTGGTGCAGCAGGCTCGAGTCGCAGTGGCAGGGAGGCTGATGCGGCAGCTGCAGTTCATTTGTAGTAATAATTCTTTCCCTTTTCAGTGACACAGGGAGCTGATGATGGCAGAGAGGAGTCAGCTGGAAAGCTGAACAGAATGATGCAATCCCAATAAAAGAAACCCATAACAAGAACACTGTGTCATCTGAGTTGCATGTACAGTGGGGCAAAAAAGTATTTAGTCAGCCACCGATTGTGCAAGTTCCCCCACTTAAAATGATGACAGAGGTCAGTAATTTGCACCAGAGGTACAC
>NW_005188041.1:48220-50987 GCF_000239375.1 Pundamilia nyererei | reverse complement strand
GTGGGGGAACTTGCACAATCAGTGGCTGACTAAATACTTTTTTGCCCCACTGTAGGTTCACACAGAAAAAATAACCGCATTTTACAGACATTTTTGTAAAAATTGTGGATTGTCGCATTTAACTACAGGGTGTATTTAAAGTGACAGTGTTTCTCTAGTTTCATTCATTTATTTTTTCCCCTTGTTTCTTTTGAGGGTTTTTTTCTCCCTGTTTCATCTTTTATATATCTCTCTTTGACTGCTCTACACATCATAAAATATTGATTCAGAAAAAAAAAACTCTACCAGGTGACAATTGGGTTGAAAGGTACTCATCAGTGTAGAGGATCAAAATCAGCGGTGAGAGCACACAGCCCTGAGGGGAGCCTAGAGAGGTTGTGACAAGATCTAAAAGTCTTTTGCTGACCTGGATTCTCTGTGTTATGTCTCTTAGGATGTTAAAGGCAGAAGAGAGGTCCACAAAATGGAAGCCTAGCAGAGTTGTGGGGAAGCTCTAGGTGTTTATGAATGGTACATCCATCTTCTTCCACTTATCTGGGGCCGGGTCGCGGGTGCAGTAGCCTAAGCAGAGAAGCCCAGACCTCCCTCTCCCCAGCCACCTCCTCTAGTTTGTCCGGGGGGAACACCAAGGCGTTCCCAGGCCAGCCGAGAGATGTAATCTCTCCAGTGTGTCCTGGGTCTGCTCCGGGGCCTCCTCCCGGTGGGACATGCCCGGAACATCCTTGTCAGATGACCGAACCACATCAACTGGCTCCTTTTGATGTGGAGGAGCAGCAGGCTGTACTCTGAGCCCCTCCCGGATGGCCGAACCTCTCACTCTATCTCTAAGGGAGAGGCCAGCCACCCTTCGGAGGAAGCTCATTTCCGCCGCTTGTATCCGCGATCTCGTTCTTTTGGTCACTACCCACAGCTCGTGACCATAGGCGAGGGTAGGGACATAGATCGACCGGTAAATTGAGAGCTTCGCTTTTACACTCAGCTCTCTCTTCACCACAACGGACCAGTACAGCGTCCACATCACTGCAGCCGCAGCACCAATCCGTCTGTCGATCCCCAGTTCCGTTCTTCCCTCATTCGTGAACAAGACCCGAGGTACTTAAACTCCTCCACTTGGGGCAGGAACTCGTCCCCAACCCCGGAGTGGGCACTCCACCCTTTTCCGGCTGAGAACCATGGCCTCAGATTTGGAGGTGCTGATCCTCATTCCCACCGCTTCACACTCGACTGCGAACCGTTCCAGTGCGAGCTGGAGGACACCACCTGATGAAGCCAACAGAACCACATCACCCGCGAAAAGCAGAGATGAGATTCTTGTTTATGAATGGTGTCAGTGATAAAAGCTTTGGTG
Source organism: Pundamilia nyererei (assembly GCF_000239375.1). Taxonomy (NCBI): domain Eukaryota; kingdom Metazoa; phylum Chordata; class Actinopteri; order Cichliformes; family Cichlidae; genus Pundamilia; species Pundamilia nyererei. The sequence goes on along the minus strand of NW_005188041.1, from coordinate 49,639 downwards.
TCATTGACACTTATGCCTGTTTGATGTGCAAATTGGAGTGGGTCAGTGAGTTGATAAATGGTAAATGGCCTGTATTTGTATAGCGCTTTACTAGTCCCTAAGGACCCCAAAGCGCTTTACATATCCCATCATCCACCCATTCACACACACATTCACACACTAGTGAAGGCAAGCTACATTGTAGCCACAGCCACCCTGGGGCGCACTGACAGAGGCGACGGGTGAAGTGTCTTGCCCAAGGACACAATGACCAAGACTGTCCAAGTCGGGGCTTGAACCGGCAACCTTCGATTACAAGGCACACTCCCAACTCTTGAGCCACGATCACCCCCATGATGATGATGTAGTTTTTCACAAGTTCTCTATGGGTTTCATCACATGGGCAAAGTGGCCCCAGCTTTCTAGAGGTTATCTGGTTACTTATTGATAAAGCAGGTAAGCCTGTTGTATTGTTGTAAGACCTGACACAACACACACTCACACACACCAGACACTGTTTGTGTGCTTATGATTTCACTTAATTCACTCTGTAACTGGATGCACAGGCTGACTTTCTCTGTGTGCCTTGCTCAGGAGCTCTTACGTAGTCTTTCCGACTGTGCTCGTCCTCCAGGTCCTAGTGTGCTACGGAAATAAGGCATGATCAGATAATGTGTACCAGCCACACTGACTAGCCTCACAACCTGCCACATCGCCTGATAACAGCAACTTGGGTTTGAGGGGAAAACCATGGAAGCGCAGAACATGGACCAATGAGATGCCACCCTTCACACCAAAGAAAACAAGGTAGTGTTCAAGGGTCCTCACCAATTGCTGCTTGCCTTGTTCTCGACCTGAGCTATCTGGCCACTTTTCAGCCTCATTTACTGCACCAAGTCTGAAGCTTGTAATGTTAAGCTCAGGCATTTCTGCTGGTGAACTCTCAGGGCACACTGTTGCTGGTCGTCCTATTTAGCCAAAACAGAAGCTTCTAAATCAGCTACGTTAGTCAGCTAAGTCCTGTCTCCAGCCACCTGCTCTGACCTTTTTGTTGTAGGTCTTTTTTCAGGCAACTGAATGGCTCTCCCTCAGGGACTGCTGACCTCAGCTGCCTAAGTGGCCCCAACTCACCAACCTCAAGTTCAGCTTCAAGTCACTTACTTGACCTGCAGAGAAGTGAATCTGTGTCATGGTCTGGGTGAGTCACCAGTGTTTTTCAGTCATGTCCCTGTTTCCTCGCCTGGGTGGAGCATTCGTCAGTTCACCTGCCACACTCACCTGTTGAAGATCCTGTTTAACCTATACAGGGAGTGCAGAATTATTAGGCAAGTTGTATTTTTGAGGAATAATTTTATTATTGAACAACAACCATGTTCTCAATGAACCCCAAAAACTCATTAATATCAAAGCTGAATGTTTTTGGAAGTAGTTTTTAGTTTG
>NW_005188041.1:33139-46955 GCF_000239375.1 Pundamilia nyererei | reverse complement strand
AGGCTTTCGAGCCTATACAGCTTGGAGTAAGACAACATGCATGAAGAGGATGATGTGGACAAAATACTCATTTGCCTAATAATTCTGCACTCCCTGTAGATCTACTGGCAGTATTTAAGACCAGCGTCTACATCTCTTCTTCACCAGTTTGTCAGCTAACTCATGTTAGTAACAGGCCATCTTTACTCATTGTACCAAGTTCTTTGTTCAACTTACCATATTCTTCTTGTGTTCTTGTAGTCTTTGGATAGAGATAGGTTGGTCATATTTAAAATTGAAGCATTAATTAATGGCAGGACGTCTTTGAGCAGTGTTGTAGGAATGGTTTTGAGGAAGTAATTACTGAAGTTAACTCAGAAAGATCAATTGGAGAAAAAGACTAAATGGTACTAAAAGTAGCTACATGTTTCAGAATTATACCAGGGAGCCAAGTAGTTCTGAATTTGAGGCTCTATTTTTCACAGGAGCTACAGTATCCAGTCCCATATGGCAGGCAAAATTATTAACAAGATAATTGACCTCTGTTGGAGTAGCGTTCAAGTAGCTGCTCTGCTCTGTGTTGGTATAGGGCATCAAAGATGATAACAGTGGGTGGATTATATTCTTAAACTTTGTTACAGCAGTTTCAGAAAAAAACACCTTTTGTGATAAGGTCTAATCCCCACTGCTGTGTAATCAATTATTGTAAATTTAAATGTTATCAGGAAATGATCAGACAAGAGAGTTTTCAGGAAACACTGTTAAATGTTCCATTTCTACCCCATATGTTAAAACAAGATCCAGAGTGCAAGTGGGTTCTTTTATATTTTAAGAAAGCCAATTGAGTCTAACAACAGATTAAATGTTGAGTTGAGGCTGTCATTTTTAGCATCTACATGGATGTTAAAATCACCCGCAATAATTATTTTATCTGAGCTGAGCACTAAATCAGATAAAAAATCAATGAGAAACTGTGTAAAGCCCAGGTGGATGATAGATGATCACAAATAACACTGGATTTTGAGTTTTGCAGCTACAGTGAACAAGGCTGAGCATCAGGCTTTCAAATGAATTAAAAGTCTGTCTTGGTCTTTGTAAAGTAAAGTAACATTTTATTTGTATATTACTTTTCAAAATAAAAATCACAAAGTGCTTCACAGAAAAACTAAAACATTAAAACAAAAATCAACCAAAAGCAAGTTTAAAAAAAGATGTGTTTTTAGTAGGGATGGGACTCAATTTAAAAAAAAAAAATCTAATTAATTAGAGGCTTTGTAATTAATCGAATTTAATCGCACAAGAAAATTTCCCCCTAAGTGTAAATGTTTTTTGTTTTATTTAAAAGGGTGGGCGACAGAATTAAATAATAGAGATGGAAATAAATACTGTAAACTCTAACTCTTTTAATTTATGGGGGAAAAAAGCATTTAAACAGCATTTTAATTCAAAACAGAGAAACAAAAGTAATATCCCTGGCCAAAATTGGGCAGACTTAAACACAAAATGCTGTTTTAAGTACCTTATGTACATTTTCAAAATGGTATTGTTTTTAAATAATAATAATAATAAAAAATTCAACATAAAGTGCAGTTTTTCTTCTTAAAAATAGGGCAGAAAAATAAAAGGTTATTTGACCTGCTTCACCTTTAAACTCTGAGTAACCTTAGCCAATATTATTTTGTACATTAGGCTAAAATAGTTTGATCATCAAAACTTTTAGTGCAAAAAATAACAAACCCGTTGGACTCACAATACCTCCATGCTTATTTACTGTCCATCTCTTTCAGCCAGTTACTTAGACAAACTAGCCTTTTCTTATTTTCAGAGCTCAAGGTGCTTTCTTTTTTGTTACTATGTGACCTGCAAGTGAGAACAGTTTCTCACATGGGACAGAAGTGGCAGGACTAATCAAATATTTGCAGGCCAGGACAGGCAGCTGAAGGTGGGTCCCTGCTTGACTGGACCACCACTGCACCAGGCAGTCTTTCTCGCTGATGGTGGATTCTGCTCTTTACAAACTCGAGGCCCTGTTACACATGGCTTCCTAATCTGAATCAGAGTCTGAAGACAATGAAGAGAAGATGAAGAACCTTGTCTTTGCTGGCTCCTTTGTGCTGGCATTTTTACACTGTTCCTGCAGCAGGGCCTCAAGGCTGGTCCAAACCTCTTCTCACTCTCCCCTTGCAAAGCACTTTAAATCCTTAAAGTGTTGGTCAAGCACAGTAGCTATCTTGAGCCACTGGTTGTTTGAGTGTAGCTACATGTTGGATAGGTCCTCTGAACATGAGACATATGTCTCACCTCTAAGAAGCTCAGTCACAAACCTGTAGTAGACAGTTCAAGAAAGTAATTTTTACAAACTTTCAAATCTAGAACTTTTTGAAGAAACTGTAACAATACGTTAAAAGAGAGTTTATTTACCTGCATGGCTCAAGGACAGTTGCCAGCTCGTGGAGTTTTACAAGCTCTGATGGAGTTAAAATGACTAGTTTGTGAGCAGCAAAAACAGCCTCTTGATTCTTCAGTAGACGCGAAACCATATCCAGCGTTGAATTCCACCATGTGGAAACATCCTGTATGAGTGGCTCTTTCTGTTGCCCCAGTCTTGTTTGCTCCTTGTGTAGTTAATCCATAGTAGCAGGGCTGTCTGTGATGAAAGAAATTTTCTTGCTTTTCAGTGTCATAAAGCTGTTGAATTTTACTTGAAATAGTCTTTGGAAAGTTGGATCACCTGACGCTAATTGTAGGACATTTTTTAACCCCCTATCTTCTACCACTGATAGTGGTCTACAGTCCAGAGCAATCAATTTTGCAAGAGAATTTGTAAGTTTGTCCGATGTTGACTTACTAATTTTGGTCCGTAAGCCAGTCATTTCATCAAGTTTGGGATGCCGACACCTTTTGTTGGTACTTGGTGATTGGTGTTAGAGCTAAAAGCTCCCACAGTTTTTGTGCTCACTGCAACATGTTTTGCATTAAGATGGCACCAAAAGGTTGAAGTGCTTTGGTGGTATGCAAACTCCTTTTTTCACAGTTTGCACAAAACCACACTTTTATCGAGGCTTTGCTCAGGTAGTCTTTTGAAATGAAAATTGCCTCCGATAAGTCCTAGTAATGCGCTTTCTTCTGATTCTTTGTAGCGCTGATGTGTAAATCAGTGCAATCGGTATACAAGGAAATCGTGCATTAACAAAAGTTCTCCTTTGCTTGGAATCCAAAGTGCAATTAAATGCGTTTTTTTTAATGCATTATTTTTTTTCTAATTAATACATGCAATTAATGAGTTAAAGTCCCATCCCTAGTTTTTAGTGTTTTTTTTTTTTAAAGACACCACTGAGTCCACAGATCTCAAGCTCAAAGGCAGAGAATTCCAGAATGCGGGGGCCACTGTTACTAAAGCTCTGTCACTTTTCAGCCTAGTATGATGGACAACCAGCAAGCCGTAATCACATGGCCTCAGGGACCTGCTGGGGATGTATGGATGTAAAAGATCTCTGACGTAAGTTGGTGCTTGTCCATGCGGAGCTCCAAATGTCAAGCTGGATCAGGAGGAGTATGACATGCGAGTAATTGGAAGACTTGGTCAGAAGCCTTGCAACAGCATTCTGAACAACCTCCTGGTTTGGTTGATTAATAGGCTGGTGTGAAAAGTTGCTGCTACACCGACCCTCGGCCTGTGCTTTGAGAATTCTGATAGTTAGTATGACTCAGGGGTGTTGATTCATTTAAACTAACATAATCATCCTGCTGTAGGTTTCTGTAAGGCAGAGTAAATCAATTTGTTGATCAATTATTAACTCATGTACTAACAGAGACTTGGAAGTGAGAGACCTAATGTTTAATAATCCACATTTCACTTTTTTACTCTTTGGTACAGATTTGGATAGTGAATTGTTCTTTCTTTGTGATTTTTTTAAGTCATAGTAGTTAGTTAAAGTTGTTTTTTGCTGGTTTTAAGTTTGTTTATTGTCCGATTGGGAACTGACACAGTCTCTGGAGTTTTGGGGGGATGACAGGAGGAGAGAAGCTGCAGAGAGGCGTGTAAGACTGCAACTCTGCTTCTTGGTCCTAACTCTGGATAGACATGTCCTTCTCTCCCCATCCCCAGTTGCCTCCCTCCTCCCACCTCATCTCTGGTACCGGTGCCCATTTCTCAATTTTAAATACATGTAGACGTTGAGGGCTCTTGGAAGGGGCCGTGCTGACACCAGCTGCTATTTGGCAGAGAGTCATTGGTACCATACCCTTCCCATATTTTAAATGCACTTTAGAACAGAACACTGGAACACCACATATGAGCAGGCAGAATGAGTTATGAGGTCTTCACACCCCCGTTCTCTGTTTGCCATCTGGGGCTGGGGGCCCTTACTTAAACGTAAAAAATAAAATAAAATAAAGAAAGAAATAATAAAGAAACTATGACAATCAAGTGGACCAGTATGGCAAAAGCTGTAATGATCCACTTAGGAAAGTAAATCAGTTGGGCATTTTTCTTTGCCATCAGACAGTAATTCTGAGTAATACAGTGCAGGACAGGACAGGCCAAAAAAGAATAAATGACAGTATTCACTGTTTAAAGTGTTCTTATCAAAGAGTTGAGCATTTGTGAAGGAAAAGTTATTTACATATTTATCTCCTGATCTTTATTTTTTTTTCTTTTTTTTTTCTTTCAACAATTCAGTTAGAAATGCCACAGCTGTCTATTATTCAAACCTTGTTACAAAGATTAAGGGTAATCGTAAGGTCTTACTTGACAGCATTACTGATATTGTTACCCCTGTGCTACCTGCTGCCCCAGTGTGTTAAAATGAACATTAAGATATTCTTGTTTCTTTATAAGCAGAAAAAAATCAGTGATGTTTGATGCTAAAGACAAAATGTTTTTCCTTTAGCATCTTTGTTGGCTGTTCCTGCTCCAGTTTGACATGTTATATTAATTTTTTTTTATCTGTTTCTTAAACTGAGCTGGTTAAATTAGTTGACTCAGTGAAAGCATCCTTCTGCTCGCTTGATGTTTTACACATCTCTGTCCAAAAATCTCTTTCAGTCTATATGTGTCCATGTGCTGACTATAATTAAAACATAACTGGACTCTGGTCAAGGTCCTACTTATTTTAAGGCTGTCATCCAACCACTTACATAAAGAAATAGCTGAAGTTTGTTTTGTGCTGGTAATGGAAGATCTTGGTCTCCTTGCCGCATTTGCTAAATCTTAAAGCAGGGTCTGCTGGCTGGACATCATAAGAAGCTGAAAACTAAAGGACAAAGAGCTTTTGAAACCTCTAGACTCTGGGCTGTCCCTGTCTAAGATGAAGATCTCTGAATTTGGTGGTCTCTTTTTTATGACTTGCATTTGGTTAACTTTTCTTTTCATGTTCTGGAATTAATTGTGAAGCATTTTGTGAGGTTTATTTTGAAAGGTGCTATTAAATAACATTTTATTTACTTACTTGCCACGTTGGATCAACCACAAGACTATTAATTCTTCCTTTATATTGACTAAAAAATATAAAATTTAAATTAACAAAACAAAAACACACAAAAGAGCTGAGTCCTTGTTGATAACTAATTAACTTGCAGTGTTATCGAGGTCTACCTGCATACAAACGTAATCTCAAATGACATGTCCTTTAGGTCCTGCCACTGCTCCTTGTTTTTCCCTTATGGGTGGTATGCAAGATTAGTTAACACAGCATGTCAATAAAAGGGAATGGCAAAACAATAAAACCTAACGACTAGACTCAGAAAGTCAGAAAGCTGTCATGTGGTCATTATTACAAACCAACTTGCTCTTATTCATTTTGCTGTATTCCTATTTTTCTTCTGCTGTAGCCTCTTCTCTGTTTCCCTCCTCCTGTCAGTTACAGAGACAATTTCATCTAAATGGCATGCACAAGAGTGGAGATGTCATTCTGGGTGGACTGTTTCAAGTCCACTTTTTTTCAAGCGTTGCTGACCTGTCTTTTACCTCACAGCCACAACAGCCTACTTGCCATGGGTAAGTATGTCAGGGAAAAAAGTGAAAACGAAAGCGAAAACCTATTATTGATATGCATCTTATATCTAGTACTCTCTGCATTAATACATTTGAAAAAATGCCTTGTCTGGAATGAAACATCTTCTTTGTATTTTTTTTTTGTCATTAAAAATCCCTTTAATTGTGGTTTATAACAGTATTTGTGTAACATGTTTTCCAAGTATTCTGTTGTATTTTTCTTTGTTAGTTTTTATGAACTAGGATTTAGGCAGGCACAAACCATGGCCTTTGCTATTGATGAGATCAACAGAAACTCCAACCTGCTGCCAAATGTCACTCTTGGATACACTCTTTATGATAACTGTGTCACACTTGGAATTGGATTCCGTGCAGCATTGTCATTAGCCAGTGGTCAAGAGGAAAACATTATATTAGATAATAGATGTACTGGAAATCTTCCAGTCATAGGGATTGTGGGTGATTCTTCCTCTACACATTCTATTGCCATTTCCAACGTCTTAGGTTTGTACAGAGTACCCATGGTAAGTGGTCTTCTTAATCTTGTAATAGATACCTTGTATTATTTTGATTTCATAGCAAATATAAAGCCACTTAATAATAGAGCTAACATGATAAAAATAATAAAGGAGTACAGACTTTGGATATTTATACATAATGTGTATTTTTCACAGGTGAGTTATTTTGCCACTTGTTCCTGCCTAACTGACCGTCAAAAGTATCCATCCTTCTTTAGAACAATACCAAGTGATGCTTTCCAGGTCAGGAGCACAATTTCACATTTGTCACTAAATTATTAATGCAACAACAGAAGTATTTTCAGGAATAAAATACCCGTTTTTTAACAGAATGTATAATGATGTAAAAAACTAAAAATTCTACCTGTGTGCTGTGGAAGTTGATCTGCAAATACTGGTATGAAAGATTTGTTTGTCTTTGCGCTCACCCTTTAATTTGTATTTACATAGGTACGTGCTATGATTCAGATTCTAAAACACTTTGGCTGGACTTGGGCAGGTCTTCTTGTCAGTGATGATGATTACGGACTTCACGCAGCCAGATCTTTGCAATCTGATCTCAGTCTGTCGGGTGAAGGATGCCTGGCTTACTTCGAGATTTTACCCTGGGACAAAGACATGGATGAACTCAGGAGGATTGTGAATGTGATGAAAATGTCCTCAGCTCGAGTTGTCATTGTTTTTGCACATCATAGTCGCATAGTAAACCTTATGGAAGAGGTTTGGGTTTAAAACAATTTAATTAATACTAGTTGCAAGAATAAAAATCATTAGACTGTGCAAAACATGTTTTATATGTCTGTGTGAATGTGTAGTAAAAACTAGTCATGTAGAATTAATTTGCATCATGAGCATCTACTGCATCTACTGTAATATTATGTCACTAAAGTAGTTTTGAGCAACAATATCACATTACAGATTTTGTATAATACAATGCACAGGTAGTGAGGCAAAATCTAACTGGCCTACAGTGGATGGCCAGTGAAGCCTGGACAGAAGCTACTGTGCTCCAAACACCTCAGCTCATGCCATATCTGGGTGGAACACTGGGCATTGCAATTCGTCGAGGAGAAATACCAGGGCTCAGGGAATTCCTCTTACAAATACGTCCTGACCTACATCACAATAACAGCTATGGAAATAGCATGGTGAGAGCTGAACTCTTTCTTATCATATGTCCAAGATGTATATATTTTTATTATTTGTAAAAATCATTTTCAATAAATTTCAGGTGAATCAGTTTTGGGAATTCACATTTAAGTGCAGATTTACACCAGCTCCAACAGGCTGGGTAGAAGGTAGAGGTACATTATGCACTGGAGAGGAAGATCTGGACCATGTGGACTCTGAGTTTTTGGATATTTCCAACCTCCGGCCAGAATACAATGTGTACAAAGCTGTATATGCTTTAGCATATTCCCTTGATGACATGTTACGGTGCAAGCCAGGAAGAGGACCTTTCCGTGGCCACAGCTGTGCCACATTGCAAACATTGGAACCGTGGCAGGTTTGATATCAAATTGCACTCCATTAAATGAGAAGATCTTTTGCCCTATAATTACTTTCAGAACAGAATGTACACAGTAGAGTAAATACGAAAGACAAACCATGAAAAAGTTTGAATGAGCTAAAAAGATGTTTTCATCCTTCTGAACTGGAGTAATGGTTAATATATTTAGATCTGAGAGATCATAAACCAGTATGCATATACAGCAGTATTAGTGATGTGCTATCTTTGATTTTGAGTTAGATTGTAATAATTTTATATATTTATATAAATCCGATTTAATGTTATATTTGATTATTTAATACCAGGTTCCACTGTTTGCACTATGAAAAATAATGTATTTATTATAAATCCCTTTTTAACAGCTTATTTATTATTTGGAAATGGTCAATTTTACCACGCCATTTGGTGATCAAGTGTCATTTGATGAGAATGGTGATGTGGTGCCAATTTATGATGTGATGAACTGGTTGTGGCTCCCTGATGGAAACATTAAAATTCAAACTGTGGGTGAGGTTAAGAGGTCCGCTTTCAAAGGTGAAGAACTCATACTTGATGAAGACAAAATCTTCTGGAACTTTGAATCCAAAAAGGTTAGATATGGTTTTTAGACTTTTATATTTTGGCACATATATGTATTACATAATATATGTAATTCTGGCAGGTAATATTTAATTTCATCCTATAGCCACCTCGATCAGTATGTAGTGAGAGCTGTCCTCCTGGTACCCACATGGTGAGAAAGAAGGAGGAACCCAAATGCTGTTTTGACTGCATCCCTTGTTCTGAGGGAAAAACCACTAACAAGAGCAGTAAGTTTTTATCTTTTACTGTTGCATATTTAATTTGATTCATATTAAACATAGTATGTATGATACCATATTCCCCCTTTTTGTAGATTCCTTGGAGTGCACCAGTTGTCCAGAGGATTTTTGGTCAAACCCCCAGCGTGACCACTGTGTTCCTAAGAAGACAGAGTTCCTCTCCTACCATGAGCCTCTGGGTATTTGCTTGACAGCAACTTCACTGCTGGGAACATTTATATGTGTTATTGTTCTAGGAATCTTTTTCTACCATCGCAGAACACCTATAATACGTGCCAACAATTCAGAACTTAGTTTCCAGCTATTGCTGTCACTCAAGTTGTGTTTCCTTTGTTCACTGCTGTTCATTGGACGACCTAGGCTATGGACATGCCAACTCAGGCATGCAGCATTTGGGATCAGCTTTGTGCTGTGTGTCTCATGCATCCTGGTAAAAACCATGGTAGTTCTGGCTGTGTTCAAAGCCTCCAAGCCAGGAGGGGGAACCAGTCTGAAGTGGTTTGGTGCAATGCAGCAGAGAGGAACAGTTCTATTTCTTACAGCTATTCAAGCAGCCATCTGCACTACCTGGCTTGTTTCTTCCTCTCCAACTCCACATAAAAACACCCAATACCACAATGATAAAATCATTTATGAGTGTGCAGTTGGGTCAACTGTTGGTTTTGCAGTGTTATTGGGCTATATTGGGATGCTAGCTTTCCTCAGTTTTCTAATTGCATTCCTGGTGAGGAATCTCCCTGATAGTTTTAATGAGGCCAAACTCATCACATTCAGCATGCTGATCTTCTGTGCTGTGTGGGTGGCCTTTGTTCCTGTTTATATCAGCTCACCAGGAAATTATGCAGATGCAGTGGAGGTATTTGCCATCTTGGCCTCAAGTTTTGGACTCTTGGTCACATTGTTTGGACCCAAATGTTACATAATCCTTTTGAGACCAGAGTTGAACACAAAGAAAGCTATAATGGCTCGCCGCAATGGAACACAGTTTTTTCATATACAGTAGAAAACGTCCAGATATTTTTTTTATTTAAGCTTATACGCAACTAAAAAAAAATACATTGTCTAAATGAACAAAGCAATAAATATGGTTTCATACTGCTATGTTATATTCCAGGGTATTTGGTCTTTCTGGAACTGATGTTCACTGAGAAACATATAGTGGGGCAAAACCGTATTTAGTCAGCCACCAATTGTGCAGGTTCTCCCACTTAAAAAGATGAGAGAGGCCTGTAATGTTCATTATAGGTATAGCTCAACTCCCTCCAGCTTTGGACAACAACAACAAGAACCCCCCCTCCCCTTCCCGCACACACTAACTCACTTCTTCCTGCATCACAACCAAACATGTATCTTAAAGAAACAACAACAGTGCACAGAGATAGCCAACCTAACACAGTAAAATAACCTTTAACCTTTGTACCAAGGTTTACCAAACTCGTCAATCCTGGGATCCCTGTGGCAGACCGGGTGAGGGATAAGCTGCACCCTCTTCCCTTCAGGGAGTATTAGAAAGCCTTTGCCCAGGTCCAGTACACCACTGATGGCTTGCAAAAAGTCCAGTCCAAGGATGCAGGCGTACTGCACGCCAGCCACCCAGACAGCATAAGGTACACCGAGGTCTCCCACCTTAAACTGGAACATTCCCCTCCCTCTAATTGGGGCCAGGTCACCAGTCACAGTTCTAAGTTGCATATTACTTGGTTGCACAGCTCCAGTTGGGACAATATCAGGTCGGACCAGTGTTGCATTGGACCCCGTGTCCAGGAGGACCATACAGGACACCCCTGCAATTGTCACCGGAACATGGCAAAAGTCACCAGCCTGGGTCCAGCCCACAGCAACGACTGCACTGGGTGGTAATGGAGGTGGTGTGGGGGTGTCGGTCTCCCTGGCCTTTGTACTCCCACCTACATGGTCCCTTGGCCACTTCCCGTGGCGTCCTGCGTTTTTATGTTCGCCGCAGCTTGCTGGGTGCCACCATGTTTGTTTACATCACGTGACGGCGCGCCATGCGATGACAACTCTGTCCCGCTGAAACCATGGTCATGGCGCAAAAAGATTAATCAATAGAAAAGAGTCCAGTCAAACCTGGAGAAAATCCAGCCTGAGCCGACAGCCACGGCGCCATTTCCCTCACTCTATGGGTAGGTGAGTGCAGACGAAGTTCCCTCTCCTGAATCTCTTTCTTAATCTTGTCTGGCAACATCCCCCGTCTTGTGTCGATCAGTGTCGCCAGCAACAGCTCCAGGTGTCAGGTTTTTTATTTGTTTTCTCTTCACTTCTGACACCAGTGTAACGTTCCCATATGCTCTCAAGCACCAGACGGTTTTGACCTCAGTTTATCAGTTTATTAAATAAGTACAGGCAAACAGGCCGTTATCCCCGGGGAGAGTCTTCTGGTACAACCCACTTCCTCCAGCTCCGGACAACAGCAACAAGAACCCCCCTCCCTTTCCCGCACACACTAACTCACTTCTTCCTGCAGCACAACCAAACATGTATCTTTAACAAAACAACAACAGTGCACAGAGATAGCCAACCTAACCTGGGGTGGCTGTAGCTCAGGTGGCAGAGCAGGTCAGCCACTAATCAAAAGGTCAGTGGTTCGATCCCAGGCTGCCTCCTGGCTGCATGTAAAATATCCTTGGGCAAGATGCTAACCCTACGTTTGCCTACTGGTGGTGGTCAGAGGGCCTGGTGGCACCAGTGTCCAGCAGCCTCGCCTCTGTCAGTGCGCCCCAGGACAGCTGTGGCTACAATGTAGCTTGCCATTGCCAGTGTGTGAATGGGTGAGTGACTGAATGTAGTGTAAAGCGCTTTGGGGTCCTTAGGGACTGGATAAAGTGCTATACAAATGCAGGCCATTTACCATTTTTTTTCTAACACAGTAAAATAACCTTTAACCATCATTACAGTGTGTATACTAATCTGCTAAAACATAAGCTCTGCTGAAACATAAGGTCTGCTCCAATTTCAATGTACAATGCCCAACTACAGCTACAATAAAGGAATCTTTATCTTTCATGATATAAATTATTAAATAACTAAGGATTTAGGATTAAGATTTAAGAATTATAAGATTTAAGAATTGACTAATTGTCAGGTCTGGGATGGCAGACCAGGTGGAGTGCAGAAAGAGTGGACCCACATGCAGACAATGGAGACGGAACTGGACCGTAAAGCAAGACTTTTATTTTCGACTGCACAAAATACAAAATAAAGAGAGACTAAGATTAAACTAACAAAAACTAAAATGGGAAAACCTAAACACTAAACACTAGGTACACAGAACGTGACATGTGAGAACATGAAACCTGAAACCCGAGGCCTCTGGCTGGGATGAGGCAGGACCCAATGGTCTAGATGGCGGAGACAGAGCAGACAGGGTAGTCCATGGCAGATGGCGGTGATGTATGGCGTTATTTTTGTGCCACTATTCTGAAAAATAGAAAAAAAATTGAGGGCACGTAAAAAAAAATTGCAGGTGCAACAGGTGCAAGTGTTGCATTTTGAGGAGAAATTTATTTTGAGCGTACAAAAGCTGAATTTGAGTGAACAAAATTCATTGCTGCGTGCAAAAAACGTATTTCAGTGTTTGCGCTTATCCATATACACACACAATAGTACCCCCTCTCGCTCAGTTTTTTCATTTGCGCTTGCTCGCAATGTGTTGCTTGCGCTCACAACATTCTCTGCTTCGTACGCTCCACTCTCTGTACACCGTTATAAGTGTGCCACAAAACCAACCAATCACAGACTTGGTTTCAAAAATTCTGATTGGCTCCAATCAGCTCGCTAGCTACTGCCTTCCGGACACCAGAAACACTATCCACTCAGCCTCGCTTCTTGCAGATAGAGGGATTTTTGATTTACTCTGCAGCTAAAGAAGAGATGGCAGAATCAAACAATGGCTCCAATAATACTACACCACAGTATCAGGTGAGTTTAAATTTTTTTTTGTGAATTTAGTAATTTGCTGTCCTTTCTGTTTAATATGCTGTGAAATTGTAGTTACAGATGCAGCTGTAGAGTTTAAGCTAGCCTTATGGGTAATTACCAGCGTAGTTGTCTTACTGAGGGAGTGTATCCTAATCATGTTTTTTAGGGTAATGGTGCAGTTGAGTCAGCAGTAAGAAATCTGGTGTCTTTGCTGCTTAACAACATATCCACAAATCCTTCATGGAGGCCAACAGAGAGTGGGCAGCCGGAGCCTAGAAATCTGACTATCCAGCAAGAGATGACAAGGTTTTTGCTTGTTTTGTGTGGGGTTTTTTTGTTGTTTTTTTTTACTTTTTGCAATCTTTTCTGTTAAAGTTATTTGGTTTGTGGATTTATCAACATTGATTTTTAAATTAAAATGTGCTATTAAGGACTGATGTCATATTTAATAACTTTATTAAACAATAACCCTTATGTTATGCAACACTGCATTTTTTAAACTCATGCATTTTCATCACACAGATCATTTCCAGGATATTTCAAATCACACTTTAGCCGTGGTAAAAAGAGATGTTTAACATCTACTAAGCAGCGTGTTAAGGCAGGCAGTAAGACCACAGGCCTCAGTTTTTATTTGCTGTCAAAAATCAAAAATTACATCCTACACACCTTTGCCAGCTGAGGAGCTTGAACTTCTACAAGCTGGCATGGGGAGACAAACAGTGTCTCTTCCAGAAGATGGTGACCATGCAGAGGTAAGTTTGTGTAGTCAGTATTAAAATCAGTCATTGGCAGACGCATTTAGCCTGAATCATATGCCACAGTCCATTTAGTGTTCCATTCTGCTTAACTGTGTTTTTAACTAAGATTTCTAGACTTCTGGAAGAAACCTTTCCAAAAATGGAATATCTTTGTGGAGGATGGCTCTTGCATAAGGCAACAGGTTTGTTGTTAATTCAATTTTTATGTGTTTCTTTTGGCATTCTTGCGTGTTCATACTGCATTATGATTATGTAGTTGATACCAGAGGCGGAGCCAGACATTTGAAACACCC
>NW_005188041.1:11874-12586 GCF_000239375.1 Pundamilia nyererei | reverse complement strand
TGCGCTGTTCTCATCTGTGTTATAGTGGACACAAACTATTTTTTGGAGTTGCATAAATAATTTGTGTACCTTCTTATTTGATGCAGCACACCTGATTGTTCTGTAAATAGTTTGAAATGGTTATATAAAAAACGTCTGAGCCTTGGCTGCATTTTTAGGTAAATAGTACCATATAACTTTGTTGTTGCAAAACTTGTGCATATTTTTTTAAAATGTACAATTTCTATTTGCATTTCAAGTTATGAAAATGATTCATAACAACTAAACATGTTTGTGGTTTTTACAGTCAAAAATATCACTTTTCTACTCCAAGTTTTGTCTGAATTTAGATAAATTGTGTATGTATGTAAAGTATGTCCAAATGAGAAAATAAGAGATTGGGAAGATAAACAGTTTTTAAAGGTGAAATATAGAGGCCAAATCAAAAGTAGTCAAAAACGGCCAATTATACCCTGGACCCCAGAGGGTTAGAGGCTGAAAGCAAAGTTGTCACCAAATACTGTTTATATTTGTGTGTATTGCTGCACTTTAAAGTGTTAACTTGGTGCCTTTGGGTGAAATAGTGGTAATATGACGGACCGATCATATAGTCACAAAGAATAGCCACTTGTTTCTGTGCTACCAAAGTTCCCCGGCTTTCATTCAAAATGTGTTTATCCTCAGCACCTACACATTAAACTACTTAAACATTTTTGTAAACGACCACGGCAGA
>NW_005188041.1:0-11159 GCF_000239375.1 Pundamilia nyererei | reverse complement strand
GTAAACGACCACGCAGACCCAGTGGCATTTTAATCATTCTTTATTAATACTTGACGGTTGCTGTCCACAATACACACAGAGCTGCAGCTCTCCCGATGCCAGCTCAACGTACCAACCACAACAACCACACGCAGGACCCACTACAGTATTTAAGTAGGCGGGGCATGATTGCGGATCTCATGCAGGTGCGTCTGCCCTCCCTGCACGGCACCGCAAGCCACGCCCAGCCACAATTATAAATGGCTTCAAGCTCACACTGAGGCCTGTGGGGCACTATCAGCCACTGAGACAGTAGACACATTTATATGTGTATTTGTATATGAATATTTCATACTTTAAGGCTGCCTGTTTATTTAAGGGAGATGAATAAAATACATTAGAATTGTACATAATGGTATCACAGGTGATAAATTCAATAGATTTTAAGTAGATGCTTGTGCATTCTTAAAGTCTGTTGAATTGAACTATGTGAGGGTGTTCTTGTCTAATATTTTCATGTGTGTGCGCGTGCACGGGTATGTTGGTATGGGTATATATATATATATTTGTAGGTTGTGTATCCTTGAGGTGTTAATGGGGTTATTGAAAATGTGTATATGTGCGTATGTGTGTATATACGTATGTATGGATAGATAGAAACATATATGTATATATATAAAAGAAAAAAAATTACACATAACATATAATGTAATTGCAAGGAGGTATTTCTGTAGTCTATTGATACTAGATAGTGGAAAAGGGGTAAGGTAAGGTCGGCCGACATGTGGACTCCAAGGAACTTAAAGATTTCTACCCTTTCTACCTCCTCCCCACCAATGTAGAGGGTAGAGTGCTCAGATTGCTTTGTTCTTCTGAAGTTGATTACCATCTCCTTGGTCTTGGCTGTGTTCAGATACAGGTTGTTGTTTTCAGACCATTGCTTCAGATGCTGAACCTCTTCTCTGTAGGCTGATTCATTGTTGTTGTCGATCAGTCATATGATGGTGGTGTCAACAGCAAATTTTATAATGATGATACTGGTGTGGATTGGAGAACAGTCATGGGTGAAAAGTGAGTATAAGAGGGGACTGAGGACACACCCCTGTAGGATACCTACATTCAGAATGAAGGTGGAGGCGGTGTGTGCTCCCATTCTGAGTACAAATAGTTCTATTAAAAATACTCCAGTAAAAGCTGAAGTACTGATTCAACTTCTCAAGTAAAAGTAAAAAACCACAGGCAGTTAAATGTACTGAAAGTAAGAAAGTAAAAATTAGCTTTTTGGAGTAGGTTTCTATTTCTGTGCAAAGCTAAGTGAACCTTGTGCTATATTAACATAATGATAAATTATATCAGTGATGGGGATACAAACTTTAGACTTTTCAAGACATGTTGAGGAGCTGTGTTGGATCACGGACACATCTAAAACCTGCAGGACACCAGCCCCTGAGGCCAGTGTTGGACACCCCTGGTTTATGCTGTCTTTTGTCTAGATGGTACAAAGCTGGTATGAAGGTGGAATCTAAGCATCTTCAGCTAAAAATCATTAGAATCTTTGCGACACTTGATGTAACCTAACTCCCACCATGAAACCACAGCCACTGTGTGCCAGTCACACACTGTTCTTTACTATAAACCCATCAAGGTACAACAAACTAACCAGTTTATCCTTTTATTTAGTATTTTCATCCAGCCTTTAAATAGCAGTCAGTCTACCTCAGTTTGAGTTACAACAAGTTTGCACAATATGAAAAAACATAATGTCACATATACAGATCTGAGTGCGTGTTTAAGATTTTCCACTCTGGCCTGGACCTGTGGTGTTCGCCCCTCTGGGGTGGAGCTTTGGAGACCACACTTGCCTCGACCATCTTTTCCTCGTCACCGATAATCAGCAGGTGTATTTAAGATCAGCATCCCCACCAGTTCTTTGCCAGTTTGTCAGGTACCTTATGGTGGTAGCAGGCCTCACAGTAATTCCTTGTTTTTGGGTTATATTTACCTTGTTCTCCTCTCGTTTCATGCAGTCATGCCATATTTCCATACCACACTTACCTTCCTTGCTCACCTCAGGACGGTGATCTCAAACTAAGGTTTTCTTCCAGTCTTGCACCACACTTCTCAGGATTTGCAACTACTCACCAACTTTGCCTGCCTGTCCTCCTATCCAATGGCTCCGCTAACAAAATGGAACTTAGGTTGGATATTGCCTTTGCCCGGACATTCATTTGGAAAGAATCCCCTTCTCTTAACTCAATCGCGTGCAAACCCAAGTAAGCCACAGTCCACACCAGTATTGCTCTCCCTTGTTCCAAATTGCTCAGGTCAGTAATATCCCTCTCCTCTGTTTCAGTGCCTTTGTCCTCTGAGGCTTGCCATTACGCACAGACACTCCCCATGGCAGTTCTTATGCTCACTGATTCATGTCATTGTAAAGAAAAAAATTTGTAAAATCCTATTTTGCCTCCATTATTGTGTCTTGCACTTGGGTCCACACTGCAATCCGGCCACCTGGCCATGACACAGACCAAATAACTGATTTAAAAACATGAGAACTTGCATGGATGCTTCAAATTTCCAGTTTATCAAATACCACTGAGCAGTTCTTATTTTTAAATCTAACTTCTCTTTTTCTTTCTTATCCTCTCTCTCTCTGAGTGAAGTTAGCTCTCTTTCTTTCCCTGTGAAATACAGCAGCTGGAATTTTAGCAACACACTGTGAGACAGACTGCACACAGTTTGTGTGTTTGCTGATGTTTGTTGTGCTGATAGAAATACTGCATTTGAAATAACCTCCCACTTAAAAAAGTAACCCTCTTTATGCTCACTCCTCTTCAGTAGGGCTAGCTAGATGCTGAACTTACAACTTATGGACACCTGCCATTCCAGTATTGTGGCAAAAACAAACAAACAAACAAAAGAACACAGTCCCACTTTTCACAACTGACTTTGGTGCACATTATCTCTTTTTATGCAACATCCTATGGTGATAAACAAATGGGAGTGCCATTCATGTTTTACTGTTTAGGCTCAGAACAGTTTGATGTATCAAGACTCACATTGACAAAATAACTCGACTGAAATGTGTCAAATTAAAAGTAATGAGCCTTTTTTTAAAAATGTAAGGATTAGAAAGTACAGAGATTTGTTTAAAAATGTAAGGAGTAAAAGTAGTCAGAAAAACTACTCAAGTAAAGTACAGTGTAAAGTACCAGGACCCAACACACCATTCTTCAAGTTTTTATTGATTTTGCACACATAACTTTCAAGGTTCAGCACCCACAACAACCAACTTTTCAGCTGGCTGCACACACCTCACTATAAGAAGGAAAAACCTCATTCGATCATCTCCACCTGTCCCTCCAGCCTCCCTGGCACCGCCCCTTGAGCTCACTGCACTGACCCGTCCTTTCAGCTGAGCCAGAGACCACACCTCCGCCACATACAGATACCTGAAAACTAAGTACAGTAACAAAGTATTTGTACTTTGTTACGTCTCAAATCTGAAGGCTAGACAGGTTCAGCTGTACCCCATGCCTATGAAATGAGCCTATGCTTTTGATAAAGCATATAGTTAGAGCTGGACCAGAAGTCCCTGAATGCTCCGTTGGTTATGCTGCAATAAGTGTAGGCTGCTGGGGGATTCCCAGGATGCACTGAGTACTTCTTCTTCAGTCATCTTTTTTATTTGCTATGTGTTTATACAGCTCTCCGCTTTTAATTATTAGTTGCTATTAACTCCCTAGCTCTCTTCCACAGTGTGTCTTTGTCCAATCTTCCTCTCCCAGCCCCAATCAGTCATAACAGATGGCTGCCCTTTCCCGAGCCTGGTTCTGCTGGAGGCTTTTTCATGTTATAAGGTAGTTTTTCCTTCCCAATGTCACCAAAGCACTTGGTTATATGGGGTCATATGATTGTTGGAGTTTTTACTGTTTCCTTTGTATTATTATAAGGTCTTTACCTTACAATATAAAGCACCTTGAGATCACTGTTATGATTTGGTGGTACATAAATAAAACTGAATTAAATTGAACTGAATTGAATATAATTGAATTAATAAGACCTCAATGAGACTTTCACAATGAAAATTGTTGTACATGAATTATATATGCTTTCTCAATGTACATATTGCATGGTGGTGGAACTACAAGAATATTCATTGTGCCTTTATAGCAGATGATAAATGTAAAACTTGATAGTAACAACATACAAAAAGTAAACTCAGTTCTTTTGAGACCTAATTTTTTCACAGTATTGCCTAAGTCTGCCATACAAAAGCAATCTCAACTGAAAAGTATTTTAGGCCCTGCCCCTACTCAACTTTCAATTTCCCTAATGGGTGGTGTGAAAGAATTACCAACACTGCATGCAAATAAAAAGGAATAGCAAAGCAATAAAACCTAATCACTAGGCTCAGGAATCAGGAAGCTGTCATGTGGTCATATTTGCTAACTATTTTTTTCTTACTTATTTTGGTGTATTCCTTTTCTTCTGCTTCATGTTCTTCTCTGTTTCCCTCCTCCTGTCAGTTACTTGGAAAGTTTCATTTGAATGGGATGCACAAGACTGGAGATGTGATTTTAGGAGGACTATTTCAAGTCCACTTTTTTTCAAGCATTCAGGACCTGTCTTTTACCTCACAGTCACAGCAGTCTGTTTGCCATGGGTAAGTCTGGGATGTATATCTGGGGAACAAAAAAAAAGAAGAACAAAAAACAAACAAACAGTGAAATCAATGGAAGGGAAATATGAATAATGTAATTTATATCTCTAAATTACACTAAAAAATACTAATGTTAAAAGATGCACATATCATATTCTTTATTTATTTTTTTCATTAAATATTACTATAATTACTTCTATTAAGTTATTTAGTCAGTATTTACAGAATCTATATTTTTGTAATATGTTTTCCAAGTTTGCTATATTTTTAATAGTAATCTTTCTTGTTTCTTAGTTTTGATGTCTTAGGATTTAGGCAGGCACAAACCATGGCCTTTGCTATTGATGAGATCAACAGAAACTCCAACCTGCTACCTAATGTGACTCTGGGATACACTCTTTATGACAACTGCCTTGAACTTGGAATAGGATTCCGTGCAGCACTGTCATTAGTCAGTGGTCAAGAGGAGAAAATTATATTAAATAATAAATGTGCTGGAAATCCTCCAGTCATAGGGATTGTTGGTGATTCTTCCTCTACACGTTCTATTGCTATCTCCACTGTCTTAGGTTTGTACAGAGTGCCAATGGTAAGTTTTCTACTCGTCTATGTAATAGTTCTTCTATTATTTAGATTTTATTGCAAATTTAATGTCACTTTTAAAAACACACTGCAATAACAACTGACAAAGCTAAAGAAAACAAAGGCTTTTAGTAGTTCTAAAATATTCAGTCTGTATCTTTCACAGGTGAGTTATTTTGCCACATGTTCCTGCCTGAGTGACCGTCAAAAGTATCCATCCTTCTTTAGGACGATCCCAAGTGATGCTTTCCAGGTGAAAATATATCAGAAAAATTAAAATAGAAAGACTAAAGTGATTTTCAAGAAGAAAATTCCCATTTAACAACATAATACATAACAACATAAACATATTAAAATCATATTTTGTGTATATACAGCTATATTCTGTTTTGTTCTTGTATAGAGAACATAGCTAAATTGCTGTCAGTGGTGATGACCAAATACTGATATAAGTAAATGAATTTAATATATTTTCACTTAGGTACTTGCTATTATTCAGATCCTAAAACACTTTGGCTGGACTTGGGCAGGTCTGCTGATCAGTGATGATGATTATGGACTTCACGCAGCCAGAGCCTTTCAATCTGAGCTGAGTCTGTCAGGTGAAGGTTGCCTGGCCTATGTTGAAGTTTTGCCCTGGGACAAAGACACAGATGAAATAAGGAGGATAGTGGATGTGATTAAAAAATCCACAGCTCGTGTGGTCATTGTCTTTGCGCATGAGAGTCATATGATCAATCTTATGGAAGAGGTTCTGATTTTAAAACAATTTTGTTTTTACAAGTTACAAAAATCATGTATAATATCTTTGAACAAGTACAGATAAATAATCCTCTAAAGCTAGTCTAGGAGATAAGCAATTACTTTACTGTCATTGTAATGACATTAATAAATCTACAACTTACAATTTCACTTTATAAATTTGTTGTAATACAAATCACAGGTAGTGGCACACAATTTAATAGGGTTGCAGTGGATTGCCAGTGAAGCCTGGACAGCAGCTGCTGTTCTACAAATACCTCAACTTATGCCATACCTGGGTGGTACACTGGGTATTGCAATTCGTCGAGGAGAAATACAAGGGCTCAGGGAATTCCTGTTACAAGTACGTCCCAATCTACCCCACAGCACTAGCTACGGAAGAAGTATGGTGAGGGAACCCTTTACTGTGTACTTGCAAGAATTATATATTTTCATAATATATTTTAATTATTTGTGACAAACTGTTTAAAATATATTTCAGGTTACTCAGTTTTGGGAGTTTACATTTCAGTGCAGATTTGCACCACCTCCAACAGGTTGGCTGGAAGGTGGTGGAGCAATATGCACTGGAAAAGAAGATCTAGAAAATGCAGACACTGAATTCTTGGAAATTTCGAACCTCCGGCCTGAGTACAATGTGTACAAAGCTGTTTATGCTCTGGCGTATTCCCTTGATGATATGCTACAGTGCAAGCCAGGAAGAGGGTCTTTCAGTGGGGACAGCTGTGCGACTCTGCAGTCACTGGAGCCTTGGCAGGTGTGATATCAGTTTACACTCCACCGATGACCTAATTCTTTTACTCTATAATTACTTTCAGAACAGAATTTACACTGCAGGATTCAGTACAATGCCATGAGAAAAACTCTGCTGAAAATAGCTAAATGAATTTTCTGTACTCAGGACTGAAAGTAATGTTTAATGTCTTTAATTAATTAATAATAATAATTAACATATATAAATATACAAAATTTTTAGTGAAGTGACTTGTTTGATTTCGAGTCAGAATGTAGTGAGTTCATATATACAAGTATAATAGATCTTATTTGATTATTAAGTAGCAGTTCCACACAAAATTAATGAATTTAATATACATTCCTTTGTAACAGCTTGTTTATCACTTGGAAAGGGTGAACTTCACCACTTCATTTGGTGATCAAGTGTCATTTGATGAGAATGGCGATGCATTACCAATTTACGATGTGATGAACTGGTTGTGGCTCCCTGATGGAAGCACTGAAGTTCAGAATGTGGGTGAGGTTAAGAGGTCAACTTTCAAAGGTGAAGAACTCATACTTGATGAAGACAAAATATTCTGGAATTTTGAATCCAAAAAGGTTATATATAGTTTTTGTAGACTTATACTGTACATGTGACAAAAGTAAAATAACATTGTAAGATGTAAGATGTAATTTTTTTCATGTAGCCACCTCAATCAGTATGTAGTGAGAGCTGTCCTCCTGGTGCCCACATGGTGAGAAGGAAGGGGGAACCCGAATGCTGCTTTGACTGCATCCCTTGTTCTGAGGGAAAAATCACTAACACGAGCGGTACGTTTTATTCTTTCTGCATGATATATTTAATTTCATTATTATGAAAAATAATATGCATTTCATCAATGTTCCCTTTTGTATCAGACTCCTTGGAGTGTACCAGTTGTCCAGAGGATTTTTGGTCAAACCCCAACCGTGACCACTGTGTTCCAAAGCAGACAGAATTTCTCTCCTACCATGAGCCTCTGGGTATTTGCTTGACAGCAACCTCATTACTGGGCACATTTGTATGTGCTGTTGTTCTAGGGATCTTCATCTACCATCGCAGAACACCCATAGTGCGTGCCAACAATTCAGAACTTAGTTTCCAGCTATTGCTGTCACTTAAAATGTGTTTCCTGTGTTCACTGCTGTTCATTGGACGACCTAGGCTTTGGACATGCCAACTTAGACATGCAGCATTTGGGATCAGCTTTGTGCTGTGTGTCTCATGCATCCTGGTGAAAACCATGGTTGTTCTGGCTGTGTTCAAAGCCTCCAAGCCAGGAGGGGGAACCAGTTTGAAGTGGTTTGGTGCTATGCAGCAGAGAGGAACAGTTCTGTTTCTTACATCTATTCAGGCAGCCATTTGCACTACCTGGCTTGTCTCTTCCTCTCCAGCTCCACATAAAAACACCCAATACCACAATGATAAGATAGTGTATGAGTGTGCAGTTGGGTCCACTGTTGGTTTTGCAGTGTTATTGGGCTATATTGGCATGCTGGCCTTCCTCAGTTGTCTAATTGCATTCCTGGTGAGGAATCTCCCCGACAGTTTTAATGAGGCCAAGCTCATCACATTCAGCATGCTGATCTTCTGTGCTGTGTGGGTGGCCTTTGTTCCTGCTTATATCAGCTCACCAGGAAAACTTGCAGATGCAGTGGAGGTGTTTGCCATCTTGGCTTCAAGTTTTGGACTCTTGATCACACTGTTTGGACCCAAATGTTACATAATCCTGTTGAGACCAGAGATGAACACAAAGAAAGCTGTTATGGGTCATGGCATTGAGTCATAAAAAGTTCACTAATTTCAAAAGAAAGAAAAGAGAAAAAATTCTCTCTCCAGTTTTTCTCCAGACAGAAAAAAAATGTGTATTTAAATCAATTTTATATTTCTTTTAAATCTTGGCGCTGGTGTCACATGATTGCAAATGCACAAATACTGTGATTCATTCTACTTTCATTTATTTTTTTTAGATGCAGCTAAAGTACACACTAATCTTACTCCTAATATGTAATTACCTACTCGTTGATGCTTACTCGTGAAATTTAACCCCAATTGAAACATACAGATTGTTGATTTTTTTGTTTATTTAATTTAAAAAAAAATTGTTCCCATGAATCTACATTGAGTAGTGTTCAATTACATCATCCAAACAATTTCTGCATCCTCATGAACTTTGAATCAATCCATTAAAAATACATAGGAGGTGGATCTTCCCCTTTCACCAGCTTGAATAAAGTGGATATGGTGTTTCACCTAATTGCATTTTATGTAAATAAAGAGAGAGCGGGCACACACATAAACACAAATTTTTTTTGACACATTTGAACAGATATTTTTTGATAAACTGGAAAGGTATGCGCTTAGAGAGGTGGCATTCGACTGGGTAAAGAGTTATTTAATAAACAAGTGACAACTTCTGAATCAAACCAAAGTTCAATTATCAAAATTTTTGAGCAATGGTTTTCCCACAGAGTTCCATCTGCGTGAATATTGGGCCCAAATCTCATGATCTTTTGTAAATGTGATGATAAATAACGTCAAAATGGAGACTATACCAGATTACATTTTTTTTTATTATTTTGTAGACTACAAAATCAACTGGAAACTTAAAATAAAATATGTGCAATCAGATGTATCTAGAAGTATTTGTTAAATCATTTAAATCATAAAGCACTTCATATACTGCATGACACAGGAGCCAAGGGGACACAAGAGAGTACACATGAAAGCATAACACAACAACGACGCGACACAGAAGACATGACACTCAGGGGAAACATGCCATGACACATAGGGAGGGAAACATGGGAACAGCAGAGGGAAACAAGACACAAGGGCTGACACAAACACACTGAAACACAGACACACAGCGAGGGACACACAATAAAGACACAAGGAGAGTCTAAATGTACAATAAAATAGAATAAACTACTAAATGAATCTTAAATAATAAACCAGAATACAAAAAGACAACCAAACATCAGAAGTTCAAAAAGCTGGGTTACAATGTCCAAGAACCATGACAACCTTGCAATATAAAGTGCCTTGAGTTGACTGTTTGTTGGTGCTGTATAAATAAAACTGATTTTAACTGAGTTGAACAGAATTGAATTGAAAATTGAATTAAAAATCAACTGTGAATAAACATTTGCATCATTTAACTTGTAATGCTGTGTGTGCCGAGTCATTTGTCAAAGACAGTGTTGGGAAGGCTACTTTTAAAATGTATTCTACTACAGATTACAGAATACATGCCCCAAAATGTATTTTGTAACGTATTCCGTTACGTTATTCAATGAGAGTAACGCATTCTGAATACTTTGGCTTACTTTACCAACTAGATTTTTAAATCTTAATATAAAATGAGTAACAGTAGGGTGGACATTAGGTAAGGCTGCACTTTTTGCAGCAATCTCCTATAGAAAACTATTCCGTGCATATAAAAGACAAATTTGTACACTTCCAACTCCCTCTGTGTCCAGTCTTGTCGCTGTGTTTTCTCCCAAGCCTGTCCCAAGCATATAGTTAGGGTCTGCTGGGAGCATCTGGCAGTAATGGCACTTTACAAGATCTTTAATCCCTACCTCCAGCAAAATTTCAACAATCTTGATCTTGATCAACAATCTTCCATGCCTCCATTATTGAAGTTGCTTCACTAAGCTGTAGCTCCAAGTTAGTTGGTAGGTACCAACTAACTGTCCACTATCCATCGATAGTGGAGAGTGGAAAAAAAAGGTGAAGGGCTTTGAGAGCTTGTTTGATATTGTCAGCAAGTCAGACTCATTCTTAATAGCATTGCAGCAAAATTTGAAGTGGAAAGAATGAGAATCAACTACTCCAAGTTAGAGGCAATGGTTTTCAGCTGACAAACCCTGAACTGCCCAATCTAAGTAAGGGACAAGTTGCTGCCAAAAGTGGAGGAGTTTAATATCTTGGGGTCTTGTTCAAGAGTGTGGACTCACCCTGTCTCTCACTAGTGATAGACAGATTGGGGTCATGTCTGCAGCTATGGTGACACTCCATTGGTGATGAAGAGAGTGGAGAAAGACAGCAAACCTGTTGATTTTGCAAGTCAATCTATGCTGTGACCCTTACCTGACCAAAAGAATGAGACTGCAGATACAAATGGTGAAAATAAGTCTTCTCCAAAGGGGGGCTGTGCTGTCCTTTAGAGATTGGGTGAGGATTATAGTCATTCAAGATGGACTCAGCCTAGAGCTACTTTTCACCCACATCGAAATAAGCCAGTTTGATTGGTTTAGGAATCTGAATAGGATGCCTCCTTGGTGAGGTGTTAAAGGCATGTTCAGAAAGAGGCTGTAAGACTGTAAATGTTTTGGTCTTCATTCTTACTTTATGTCACTCGATAAATGAAATAATGAATAAAAATAAGTAAATAATAAAACACAAAGAAAA
>NW_005188040.1:104614-106972 GCF_000239375.1 Pundamilia nyererei | reverse complement strand
TAATTAATTGCCCAACATTGGTCATTATTTACTGTATTTTGCAGACAGAGTTACAGACTCTCTCCCAGACCACAGACTCATAATACAAGTCAGAGCTTTATAAAAAAACAAAAAAGAAGAAGTTGTGTTTTCGAAATTGGAGTTCAAGTTATTTTTCCTTCCAATAGTGTTAACATGCTGCACAGGTCATGAACTAGATTTATTTAAAATTTCATTGTAAGTGGGCTGAAGCAGGTAATTAAAAGTAGTCTAACATAAATGCTGTAATTTACGGAGCCCCGCAGGGGACATGGGAGAAAAAAAAATTAACTTTTGCGAGATCTCGCAAAAGTTTTGCGAGATCTCGCAAAACAAACTCGGGATCTCGCAAACCTTTTGCGAGATCTCGCAAAACAAACTCGGGATCTCGCAAAACTTTTAACCACATTCTTTGGACGCCGGCTCGAAGCCGACCGGGAGGTCGAGGCACGATGTGCCGGGAAAGCGGTGTTCCTCCCGGCTGTAGTAGGTCTCGACCTCCCGTTAGCTCGAAGCTAACGGGAAGAATGCGGCTAAAACTTTTGCGAGATCTCGCAAAAGTTTTGCGAGATCCTGAGTTTGTTTTGCGAGATCTCGCAAAACTTTTGCGAGATCCCAAGATAGTTTTGCGAGATCTCGCAAAAGTCTGTCTTAATTTTTTTTTCTCCCATGTCCCCTGCGGGGCTCCGTAGTAATTTGATTATTTTAATAAACATGTAACTTGGATGGATTGGATGCTGGCGTGACCACAGTGCACACGTCTGCTGTTGCTCACAGTGGTCCAAGGGATGCTCAGGGAGTTTGTGTGTTCGCTCAGACACATGAAACATTAGAGGGAACATCGGATGAGACAGATTAACAGAGATCATTAATGTTGTTACCACATGTATTATAAAAATGATACCAGCCAAAGCAAGCCTGAAGAGATGAGATGCTGTGTTCTGACCAGCATCTCACAAGTTATACCTCACATGGGAGTCTCCATGAAGAGGGTGTATGGGTGCAATAAATACACACTGCTGTGGTATGGTGATCGAAGGGAAGGCAGGGGCAACGACATGGACGCACAACTTGTCACAAATGTTCAGTTTTAAATGTTTAAAATCAAAGATGACACACTTTTGGGCATCTGGACAAATTGTGTCAAGCCTCTGTGCTACATCAGCAATCAGCAGAGATGCAACAGAGGCATCGTCACACAGATGAATATAAATAATTGTGAAACACATCTGGCGAAATTCACAGGGCAAGTAGAAGCGTCGGAGTGAGACTGTTAACAGCTCAATGTCACGAGAGCTTCTCACGAGCCACCACAGTGTTAAAGGACCGTTTCTGACGTAGAAGCACACACCTCCCCATTGCTTGTTGGTGGTTTCCACTGAACGGTCCAGACACAAAGGGATGCAGTTAGTGCCAGCTCCTTCTCCTGATCTGGATACAGAGCCATGTCTTGATGAAGGCCACAAGTGTTTTTCACGTCATGTTTCAGTGTGACCCAAGCTTTCTAGCTCATCCATCTTTTTCCATAAGGCCTATACTTTGGACAAGAGCATTGTAGGGAGAACCGGCAGCTTTTGGCAGTCATTAAGGTATGTTTACCTGAATTGTCTTCAAATTCCACCTCATCCAAATGAGCAAAATGCCCTCCATCATCAATAAATGGAAGGCGTTTGGAACCACCAGGACCCTTTCTGGAGCTGACCACCTCCACCCGACTAGTCTGAGCAAGTGGGATAGAAAGGTCTTAGTTATGGAGAATAAGAACCTGATGGTTACTGTGACAAAACTCCAGTATTGCTCTGTGGAGAGCCTAGCAGTAGGACAACCATTTCTGCAGCACTCCTACAGTCAATCCTGCATAGTAGAGTGGCCAGATGGAAGCCATTACTCAGTAACGTGTCTGTGAAGGTTCTCAGTCATCCAGGTCATCGTAGTCAGTAACACATCCAGACACATGACAGCTTGCCTGGAGTTAGCTAAAAAGCACCTGGAGGATACTTAGACCACGAGAAACAAAATACTCTGGTCAGATGAAACAGAGACTGAACTCTTTGCAGACTTGCACACAGGCTTAACCCTGGTTGAACATCTTTGGAGAGATCTAAACATGCATGTGACTGTGCACCAATGCTCAACATCCAACCTGATGGACCTTTGGTGGTTCTGCAAAGAAGAGTGAGAGAAACTGGCCTAAATAGGTGTGCCAAGCATATATCATCATACTCAAAAAAAACTGAGGCTGTATTGTGGCCAAAGGTAAATGGCCTGTATTTGTATAGCGCTTTACTTGGTCCTAAGGACCCCAAAGCGCTTTACACATCCAGTCATCCACCCATTCAC
>NW_005188040.1:100266-104210 GCF_000239375.1 Pundamilia nyererei | reverse complement strand
GAAAACCGCATTGTTCCTCCTGTATCCGAGGTTCGACTAATGAACGGAATCTTCTTCTCTTGGCATAGACTTTCACAGTGAGGGTGCAAAATGTGATTCACCTATAGTGATAAATCTCTATCATACAAAGAAGAATACACATGATTCTGAATCACTGCCATCTTCTCTGGGCCAAAGCTAATTTAAAATTAACTTTTGTCAGGACTAAGGACTCCAGCTTGTTATCAGCACTCAGTTCGAAACCTGCACCTTTGATAGGAAGGGGGTGCATTCGTGCCTGTGAAATTGGCAGCTTGCACATCTGGAAAAGCACCATCAGTGCCAAAAGCTATGTGTAGCTTTTTCAGTAATACTGTTTGGCGCGGCTAATACTGTCATGACAAGCACCAAAGATTTCAGGCTACAGATCTGCATAGCCGCCTCACCAACAGAGGTGTGGAACATCTTCTCTTCACCCGAGAGTCTAGAACATGCAGCTGCAAATCTGAAATTACACTATGTTGACACTATTCACTCACCCATCCAAATCATTATCAGGTGTCAGAATGACTTTCATGGCCACAGGTGTATAAAATCAAGCACCTAGGCATGAGTTAGACTGCTTCTACTTTTGTGAAAGAAGAGTCACTCTGAGGAGTTTGGTGAATTCTAACATGGTATCATGATAGGATGCCATTTGTGCAACAAGTTCAGTCATGAAAATACCTTGTGGGCAAGATGGCGGATGAAGTAGGTGGTGGTGCAGACGTAGCTCCGACTTTCATACGGTTACGATTAAAACCAGATCATATAAAACAACTGATGGAAAGGTAATTGTAGAGGATGAGCTACTTAATTTCCTTGCTGTAAAAATCAAAACTTTAAGTCAGGATGAAATTCTGTTGTTGGCCACGAACACATTTGGGGATTGAAGCCTCCAAGAAAGTTTTGTTTGAGCTCTGCCTCACTACCTCACAGTCGTTGGATATAAAGCAGCGGTCCCCAACCGGTACCGGTACCGGTCCGTGAGTCATTTGGTGCCGGGCCGCGAGAGTGAGAGTCGGGTGTGAAATGTATGGTTTTCAGGGTTTTTATCGGTTTTCAGCGTTATTTTGTTAGCGTTTTTTTTTTCGTTAACTCGGTTTTCCTGGGTCTTTTCACATGTGTTATGAATAAATCTTCTTTTTTTCGGTACCGGTACTAGTTTTATTTTGTTGTATTTATCCGCGACACCTTAAAGACCGGTCCGTGAAAATATTGTCGGTCACAAACCGGTCCGTGGCGCAAAAAAAAGGTTGGGGACCGCTGATATAAAGGACAGCATAAAGACACCAACAATATTAATCTATGTCTTAAAGTGCTGAATGAGTGTGGGGAGAATATCCCAAGATTTGTCTCTCATCACCTGGATGATTTGCCGCCTGTTACATACTCCAGCATGGATGTGTTGTCTACTACAGCGAATGGACCAGCTGTGTGCTGAGGTGGGTGCTTTAAAACATGTAGTTAAACTACAGGCGGATGTCTGCGAGCAAGTTATGACCAATGCTGTGGAGGTCGACCAACGTGTGACTGCTCTTGAGTGTCGGCCTGAGGTACCGGCTGAGCATGTTACACTGAATGGGGTCGGGGACCGCTTCCCACTTTCCCCTGGGGCAGGGGTCGGCAACCCGCGACTCCGGAGCCGCATGCGGCTCTTTAGTCTTTATTTTGCGGCTCCGGGTGGTTTAGGAAAATAAATTAGTATTTAGGTATTTAGCTGAAGTGTATTTTATTTGTGTTTAGTTCTTTTTTTAACTTGTAGTTCTAAATTGGAAGATTATTGTGATTTTGAAATATAAAAATAAAATTATATCTTATTATTTTTTCATTGCTGAAAATAAGCGTCACACTCGCGGAAGCGGTGTACCCCCCGAAACGCCGTGCATTTATCGAGACTTTCAACCCCAGGTAGGCCAATTATGGATCTTCGGATCCACATTATGTCAGCAGCTGTTCTCCACCGTGAACTATGTTAAAAACAAACACCGCTCACGCCTCACAGATGACAGCTTACAGTCCTGGGACCATAAGTCTTATTGTAAACATATCACAGCAGACCCGACAATGTTTGCATGAACACGCTTTTCAGCATCTCTTTATTGACCGTTTTTCACACACGGTTGCTGTGCGCACACAGCCGGCTGTAGCTTTTCAGCTCACAGCCCAAACATATACGTTTATCCTGTGAATAAACGTATATGTTTTTGTCAATGTACCATAATAACAGAAGCGAAACACAATATTGTGTCAGGACAATTCACTATTTATGCACAATAAACAAAGGAGCATAGCGCGACAATTTCTGTTCAGCGCCAGACTTGCTTGTAACATATATCACCAATTATGTTAAGAAAAATGACGCGTTAACGACAACAGCAGACTGACCTTTGTGGAAATGCTTGGAGCAGACTAACCTGTGAGCTGGAGTGTTCTGGGACGTTATATTTAGTCTTTGAATGGCTGCAATCCAGGCCATCCATCACCTCTTTGTTACTTCGGAAACATGGCTTGAACAATTTCTCTTCAACGACGTAATCCGATAACAACCGATCTCTTTACCCGTCGGCTTCCTGTGGCTGTCATGCGACCGGCTATTGCAGTTAATAATACAACAGCTTCTTGCCATTTTTTGTGTTTCTTTTTATCGCTGTATAACTGATTTCAATTGAAAGCTTGCGTGCGCTAGTACCTCTTGCCACGAGTTCCCATAATCCTTTGCGGTTTTACCCCTGAGTGACGTAACATTTTCAATCTCTATAGAGAGCACAGACGTAAAGGCGGCGAGGCGTGATTGCGGATGCCGCTCAGGTGCGTCACCTCCCCTGCAGCGGCGCTGCAGACCACGCCCCGCCACACACATTAACCAGTTAAAATACATATTTAGGCAGAATTTTGCAAATATCTATTTATTTATTTATTTTTAGCAGCATAGTGGTTTTTTTCCAATTACTTTTTAAAAGTCAGGTCAAGGCTCCAAAAGCCCAAAGGCGATATGAGGGTGGCGGCTCACAACAGTTTTTCCTTGCTACATGGATCATTTTAGTTCAGCTTTCCTTTTGTTATATTTCTTTAAGAGTTCAAAATGTGTTAATTACATAAATAAAATGTAATTTGCTCTGTAGCACTTCATGGATTTCATAAGCAACACACTTTAGTTGCTTTCTTTTCAAACAAGCCTTTTGTTGATCTGCGTATTTTATATTCTTTACATTATTTACATTTGATCTTTTACATTGTGCATAATGTCTATTGATTGTATTGTTTATTTTAATATTTGTGTACAGCGCTTTGTGACTGCCTGTCTGTGAAAAGCGCTTAATAAATAAACTTTACTTACTTACTTTAGTTGTTCAAACAAAGCATAAAGGTAAAAAAACAACAACAATATATACAGTGTTATCTTCATTTTAGATTTCAAAAAGTATTTGCGGCTCCCAGTGTTTTCTTTTGCGTGGAAACCAGGTCCAAGTGGCTCTTTGGATGTTAAAGGTTGCTGACCCCTGCCCTGGGGAAACACCCAGAGGAGCAGTGGGGGAGTCGAAGTAAAGGCGGCCCGCGCGGAAAGCAGAGAGCTGGAGCTTTGGCTGCTTCAAGGACTGGGACAGTTTCAGCGTTTTGTCCGGAGATGTTGCTATGTGGTCAAGATCGGGCTCCGATGACAGCCTCAGGTCGTAATATGGAAACTACTGCAACAACGGAGGATCCCGTTGAGACAGTGCTTCTTACATGCTCCCCACAATGGAGTAAAGTTGTGAAAAATGGCAAGCCTCGTCACAAGCTGGAGAAGGTTAATTCGGGTTCAGGAATGCATGCTGCTACCACTGGACACAATAAGAGGCCTGGACCTGTATCGATTATCGGCCCTGGAGCTGTGAGTACAATCAGAACTGTGAAAACTAAATTGGTGAGCGTGTTTGCCACTA
>NW_005188040.1:62925-70785 GCF_000239375.1 Pundamilia nyererei | reverse complement strand
GTTTACTTTGCTGTGTGTTTTGTCAATCCGTTGGTGTTAGTTTGTTTTTTGACCTTTTTCCAGTTATGTTTTGTTTGAGTTCAGCATTAAAGCTGTTTTTGGTTTAAGTTCTGTCTCCGGAGTCTGCACCTTGGGTCCTATTCCTGCCTGCACACAGCCACACCTAACACAAATCTTACAGAGTGATGAGTCTACATTTGAAATTTCTAGTTCAAATCATTGTCAGAATCTACAGAGGACAAAGGAAAATAAGTAAAACAGTGATTATCTGCAGCCATTTGTAAACACGGTGGGGACTCAGTCATGGTTTTGGGGGTACAGCCAGTGGTGTTAAGGATCTTGTTATAGTTAATGGTATTATGAACACAAAAGATACACCAAATGCTTGAATTTAGATCCACAATGCAATTCAATACCTTCTGGAAAGCACCTGATTGGCAAGAGGTTTATTTTTTAGCATGAAAATGATTCCAGAAATCTTGCCAATACAGTAAAAGCATACATGGAAAGAAAAAGACAACGAAAGACCACCAGCTATGGATTGGCCTCTCCAGATCCCGGACTTCAGTATTACTGAAGCAGTGTGATCGAGAATGGAACACAAAGTAGCCACCATCCACCATCCAAAGCTGTGCTTTGGATGTCTTTCCACAAACCTGCAAGCCTGGACACTATTCCTGTAAACTGCTTAAAGACAAAGAAAGCTTTCGTAAGAGCATTCCACCCCCACCCCAATTTTTTACTGTACTGTACTCCTAAGAAACTCTTGTCCCAGAGCTTTTGGACAGGATTATGGTAAGGTTGTGCAGTGGCAACCGGGTGAGAAATGGAAGTTGTTGAAGAAGTGTTAAAAATGGAACATAATATAAATAATATAACATGCGTAATGCCTCTGAACTATTTTTTGTCTGTTTCTTGACAGAGTATGAAATTGAGCGGTCCTTCTTCTTGAGGATGAAGTGTGTTCTTGCCAAACGAAATGCAGGGCTGACATGTGGAGGATATAAGGTATGTAAAGCCAGTGGATGACAAATCTGCCAACAAGGACACCAAAGTTCAGTGGGTGCGTTTGTTTCTAATTTCTTCCTATCTTGGTTCCTTTGTGACATGAAAAGAATTTTCCCTTTTCCTATTGATGATTTTCCAGTCCTTTTTTTTTGCATATTTTTTTTTAACGAAAAACAAAGACCCCTGTCCTTTGTAATAGATTTACTGATTGACTAACTGACTTGGATGTTCATGGTGTTTTGAATACAGTTCAGTGTATAGATTGTTCACAGACACACCGCACACATTGTGTGTTTGTGTCTTTAATGCTTGGATGAAAACCCATGTCCGCATGTACATCAATAAATGCTCTGTCTAGTCCCTTGAGATACTCTGTCAGGTTTTTACTCCAGCTGCCTTCATTGGCTTTTTGTTTGTGGGTCTCTCTGCCTTCAGTTTCATCTGAACTTATTGAAAGCAATGCTCTTTTTGCTTGAAATCAGATGACTTACTTTCCATTAACATATATTCAATTTTCTTGCCTTGCAAAACTCTTGGATTGCTTTTGTAGTATGCTATAGCACACAAGCTCCAGGGAACTTTAAAGCACACTTTTTGTCCTATTTTGTCTCTATGAGCAAGCACCTGGTAACAGTAGGAATGAAAACCTCAATTTTAACAGGAAGAGGCCTCCAGTAGAACCAGGCTTAGGGAGGCAGCCATCTACCAGTTGGAGGCGAGGGGAGGGAGACTGGACAAAAGACATGCTGCAGAAAAGAGCCAGATTAATGATAATGAATTATTAAATGCAGTGTGATGAATAAATACATAGTGAGTGAAAAAGGTGAGTGAATACGAAACATGCATAACTAAGGGAGGATTCAGGGTCACCTGGTCCAGCCCTAACTATATGCTTTAGCAAAAAGGAAAGTTTGAAGCCTAATCTTGAAAGTAGAGATAGTGTCTGTCTCCTGAATCCAAACTGGAAGCTGGTTCCACAGAAGAGGGGCCTGAAAACTGAAGGCTCTGCCTCCCATTCTACTTTTAAATACTCTAGGAACAACAAGTAGGCCTGCAGAGCGAGAGCGAAGTGCTCCAATGTCCACATGCATGTAAATGCTAAACAAACAGTTAATTATAAGCTTACTCATTAATTCAAAAAGCTGCTGTTTTCTATGTAAGGAGTGCATGAATGTCAAACATTCTGACACTCATTTACACTGCAATGGATGCATCAAGGGCAACTCGGGTTCCAGTATAGTTCCCAAGGGTATGCAGCCGGGAGGAGTCGTGGAGGAGGCATGTGTTAGGTTAAAAGCACTTTCCTGTGTGTGTGTGTGTGTGTGTGTGTGTGTGTGTGTGTGTGTGTGTGTGTGTGTGTGTGTGTGTGTGTGTGTGAATAAGCCTTGTAGTAAGACAGCACTTTGTGTATTTAGATGAGGTGCTATATTAAAGTGCTATTTCAGTACCAGTGCATGTATCATTTTATTTAACCCCTTAAATTAAAGCTGTAATTCTATACTTCAATATTATTCTGATAATTTGAATAATTACATTTTATAGAAGTAAAATTGAAATATTTACATATTAAAATATTGAAAATATTAAATATTTATTACCATTATTAGTACTACTATTGGAGCGGCACAGGAGGGTTGTTTTTAAATTGTTAAATGAACACATTTCATTTTTGAGATACTGTATGTCTGAGAAGTTAACTTAAAAGGGGCACAATCAGTGCATCTGTGGCACACATATTTCTTGAGCATCCTCTCTAGAGCCCAGATCAGATCCGACAAAAAGGAGCATGTGATCCACATGGCACAGGGCAGAGCAGACTGTACCTGCTGCGGAGACTCAGGTCGTTTGGAGTGGAGGGCCCACTCCTGAAGACCTTCTATGACTCTGTGGTGGCTTCTGCTATCTTTTATGGTGTGGTCTGCTGGGGCGGCAGCATCTCTGCTGGGGACAGGAAGAGACTGAACAGGGTGATCCGCAGGGCCAGCTCTGTTCTAGGATGCCCTCTGGACCCAGTGGAGGTGGTGAGTGACAGGAGAACGGCGGCTAAGCTGTCATCCCTGTTGGACAACATCTCCCACCCCATGCAGCAGACTGTGACAGCACTGAGCAGCTCCTTCAGTGGGAGACTGCGGCACCCACGGTGTGGGACGGAGAGATTTCGCAGGTCTTTCCTCCCCACTGCTGTCAGACTCCATAATAAAGACTTTAACTGATCAAGCACACACATCCATACATATGCAATAATACTAAGTGCAATAATCCTTTCTGTCATCGTTGTATTTTTACTCAGTTGTATATAGTATTTGTATTCTATTTTTATCTTATTGTATATTTATTTTATTTTATTCTACTGTATATAGTATTTTATTTTATTCTATTCTGTACAGTTGTGTACTGTATTTATTCTTATTGTATCCTAATTTTTGCCTCATAACTTTTGCACTGTCCACTTCCTGCTGTGACAAAACAAATTTCCCACGTGTGGGACTAATAAAGGTTATCTTATCTTATCTTATCTTATCTTATCTTATCTTATCTTATCTTATCTTATCTTATCTTATGAAATGCACGCAAATACGAAAGCTGCATTTCACAGTGGAATCTGGGTGACTGTGATTTGAACATTATGGTTTGTTAAATGATAGTTTAACTGTCAAAATTTAATCCTATAAAAGTTGTTTCATAAAGTGCTACTTGGTTAAACAATGAAGTTTGATTTGGAAAAGTCCCAGCTCCTTTTGAATGCATTGACGTTTGTTTCCTACCGTTGTTTCCCAGGTCATCCACTGCAGTGGCTACCTGAAAGTGCGTCAGTACATGGTGGACATGGTGCTCTATGAATCATGCTATCAGACTATGGGCCTGGTAGCAGTTGGACACTCCCTGCCTCCCAGTGGTATCACTGAGATCAAACTCCATAGTAACATGTTCATGTTCAGAGCCAGCCTGGACTTCAAGCTCATCTTTTTGGACATGAGGTAGGAGACATGTTGAGAAGGTGGGTAGATAAAGGAAAACCATGACATTATGATATTCTGTCACCTGTTAAAACTCATCGTCACAATAAATGAGCAACGTAAAGATAAATCTAGTAATAAGGATTAATGCAGGTATAATACATTAAGCAATTTAAACGATATTCACTTTAAAAAAATATTGGTATATAAGCTTAACAAAAAGCTATTTTAAAACATTTTAGGGCTGTTAAATGAACATTATGATTCACTTCCAAATATGAATGTTCAAATCAGCCCTGACCTGCTATTCTTTTCTGGGGAGTCAGGGTGGCAGAGCTGACAGGCTACGAGCCTCAGGACCTGATAGACAAGACTCTTTACCACCACGTTCATGCCTGTGACATTTTCCATCTACGATACGCTCATCATTTATGTAAGTTTAAATATTTTCAGTGGTATTTATGGGGGAGGATGGAGTGACTTATGTGTGAACATTTGTGAGGAGTTTAAAACATTGTCTTTGATTTGTATTTTGCATTTATAGCTTGATTAATGTTGTGTGTATTTGCCTTGAGGATGAAAAGTAGTTCAATCTGGTACAATGTTGTTGTGCATGGTTACTGACAAATAAATAATAATTTTAGATGCTAACTAAATTAAAAGAACTAACCTAAAGATAATTACATAGGGAGATTTGACCAGTTTATCTCTGTGTTTACTACAGTGCTGGTGAAGGGTCAGGTCACCACCAAGTATTACCGCTTGCTATCAAAGCATGGAGGTTGGGTATGGGTGCAGAGTTACGCTACCATTGTCCACAACAGCCGTTCATCCAGACCTCACTGTATTGTCAGTGTGAACTACGTCCTCACGTGAGTCAGCAGCCTCCTTCTAAAATGTAAAACCTGCATGAAACAATGCAGACTATATACCTGTTTTATTGTACACAGTGACATTGAAAGCAAGGAACTACAGTTATCTGAAGATCAGAGTCAAGTCACTAAGTGTGGTGTAAGTCTCACTTCCTCTCAGGACCACAGCAGACAATTCAGAACCAAAGCAGTCAAGATGAAGACCAAACTAAGAGAAGCTCCCTATCTTGAGGTAGGACTTCCACGTGACCTAGAAATTATTAAGATTCCAGAGAAATATAGAAATAAATGAAATATTTCCCACCTTTCTTATAGCAAAAAATAATATATCAGTTTCATTACAGAAATATTAATATTGCAAACTACAAAACTAGGGAAACTCTGTTTGTGTGAGCCACCATACCAACTTTACTTTTAAATCACTTTAAAACAACCAGAAAGGACCAAAGTGGTCTACAGCAGAATAAATATAAGACACAGTAAAAAACAAACAAACAATAACAACACATATCTGCTCATACAAGCGTAAAAATAGAACATCCATACATCTTCTTTCACTTATCGGGTGGCAGGGGCAGCAGCTTAAACAGA
Organism: Pundamilia nyererei; assembly: GCF_000239375.1. Classification (NCBI taxonomy): domain Eukaryota; kingdom Metazoa; phylum Chordata; class Actinopteri; order Cichliformes; family Cichlidae; genus Pundamilia; species Pundamilia nyererei. Next base: position 65,357 of record NW_005188040.1, on the reverse strand, counting down.
GAAGCTCAGACCTCCGTCTCCCCGACCACCTCCTGCAGCTTGCCCGGGATAAAACCAAGGTATTCCCAGGCCAGCCAAGAGATATAATCGCTCCAGCATGTCCTGGGACATGCTGCCCGGCCTCCTCCCAGTGGGACTCACTCAAGAGGGGGCCAGGAGATATCCTTGTCAGATGCCCGAACCACCTTAACTGGCTCCTTTCGATGTGGAGGAGCAGCAGCTCTATTCTGAGCCCCTGCCGGATGGCCGAACTCCTCAGGGCCACCCACCCATTGGAGAAGGCCTTTCCGCCGCTTCTATCCACGAACTCGTTCTTTCGGTCACTTCCTACAGCTTGTGACCATAGGTGAGGGTAGAGACGTAAATCGACCGGTAAATTGAGAGCTTCGCTTTTACACTCAGCTCTCTCTTCACCACGATGGACCGATATAGCTACATCAGTGCAGTTGCAGCTCCAATCCATCTGTCAATCTCCTGCTCTCTTCTCCCATGTATCCATCCATCCATCCATCCATCTTCTTCCACTTATCCAGGGCTGAAATGTGGGAGCAGCAGCCTAAGAAGAGAAGACCCTGACATACTTAAACTTCTCCAATTGGGGCAGGAACTCCTCCCTGACCCATCCTTTTCTGACTGAAGACGTTAGCCTCAGATTTGGAGGTGCTGATTCTCATTCCCACGGCTTCACAGTCAGCTTCCACCTGTTCCAGTGCGAGTTGGAGGCCATCACCTGATGAAGCAACAGAACCACATCATCTGCGAAAAGCAGAGATGAGATTCTGAGACCACCCAAATGAAAACCTTCCGCCACTTGGCTATGTCTAGAAATTCTGTCCATAAAAAGTGTGAACATAATCTGTGACAAAGGGCAGGCCTGGCAGAGTACATCGTCTAAGTTGGTCCGACTTAATGCCAGCTATGTGGACCAAGCTCTTGCAACAGTTGTTGGGCCAGACACCCCATACTCCCGCATTTCCCATAGGACACTCTGAGGGACATGGTCAAATGAGTTCTCCAAGTCCACAAAACACATGTATACTGTTTGGACAAACTCCCATGCACCCTCAGATATCCTTGAGAGGGCAAAGAGCTGGTCCAGTGTTCCATGACCAGGACAAAAACCGCATTGTTCCTCCTGTGTCCGAGATTTGACTAAGAGATGGACTCTCTTTTCCAGCACCCTGGCAAAGACTTTTACAGGGAGGGTTAGGATTGTGATTCCCCTATAGTTGAAACACATCCTCGGGTCCCCCTTCTCAAAGATGGGAACCACCACCCCAGTCTGCCAATCTCACCAGATAAAGAACTATTCAAAACACTCTGAGTATAAGATCAAGGGAACAGTTCACCCTGCCAGCGATATGGTTACTGGTGCCCTGCCCTGGAGCCAGGCCTGTGGAGGGTGCCCGAGGTTGAGTGTCTAGTGGCTGGCCCTTAATCCATGAGGCTTGGCCGGGCACAGCCTGAAAAGGAACATGGGCCCATCCTCCTGTTGGCCCACCATGCACAGGAGATGCCGTAGCTACCAAGACTAGCAGTTCCAACATGGAATGTCCCCTCTTGCAGAGAGGGAGCCAGAGTCAGTGCGTGAAGTTGAGAGGTAGCAACTAGATATAGTCGGGCTCACCTCAAAGCATGGCTTGGGCTCTGGAACCAGTCTCTTTGAGAGGGGCTGGACTTTGTCTCAGTCTGGAGTTGCCCTGGGTGAAAGGCGGTGGGCTGGGGTGAGGGTGTTAAATCGGAGCCCTGTGGGACCCCACATGAAGGGGAGCAGAGGAGGATATCAACAGTGGACAGTCTCGGTCGTTGTGTCCTTGGGCAAGACACTTCACCCGTTGCCTACTGGTGGTGGTCGGAGGGCCCGGTGGTGCCAGTGTCCGGCAGCCTCGCCTCTGTCAGTGTGCCCCAGGGTGGCTGTGGCTACAATGTAGCTGCCATCACCAGTGTATGAATGGGTGGATGACAGGATCACGCTTTGGGGTCCTTAGGGCGCTATAAGGCGCTATACAAATACAGGCCATTTACCATCTGGAAAGCATTCTACTTCTTCCACATTTTGTCATGATACAGCCTTATTCTGCAATGGATTAAATTAGTTTTGACCTCAAAAAATACACACAATACCCCATTTTGACAAAGTCCAAAACATTTGCTTTGAATTTTTGCAGATTTCTTAAAAATAAAAAGAACAAAACCATAACATGTACAAGTATTCACAGCCTATGTACGGAAAATGTTTGGCATTGAGTCTTTGGTACTCTTGGGGGCCGTGGATGGCACAGTTGTCCTGGTTCCATCTCTTTCTCCTTCCAGGTTTTTGGGGGCATCACTACAGCTTCCCACCCTCATTATCAACTATATGTGTGATAAAGACATACACACACACACACACACACACGCTCTCTCTCTCTCTCTCTCTCTCTCTCTCTCTC
>NW_005188040.1:60306-61893 GCF_000239375.1 Pundamilia nyererei | reverse complement strand
CAAGCACAGAGATGAGTCCACTGTCAGAGGCCATAAGAAGATCATTTGTAACCTTCACTAAAGCTGTTTCTGTGCTGTGATGAGCTCTGAAACCCGAATGAAACTTCTCAAATAAGCCATAATTTCTGCCACCTCAAAGGTCTGTTGTATGTAGCCCATTATTAGAGATGGATTGATCAAAAGTTTAAGACCACTTGAAAAATGGCAAAAACTCATATTTTGCAATGCTGGATCTTAACAACTTGCTAAGATCCATGTTAAAAATACGAGTTTTTGCCATTTATCAAGTGGTCCTAAACTTTTGATCGGGACTGTACTTAAGATTGAAGCATCAAGGATGTTTGCAAATAACAATTGGACTGGTTCTTATATTGTACTTTTCCACTACGAGCACAACTTGCCTTAATCACCCATTTACCGAATTACTTTTTTCTATGTCAGCACTCCTAACATTCACACACATTCAGACTCTAAATTGGGGTTAGTATTTTGCCCTAGTCTGGCATACAGACTGGAATTGAACCACCAACCCTCTGATTAGCAGGCGACCTGCTTTACCAGCTGTGCTACAGCAACTCTTCACTGCTGCACACTGCTGCATTCGTCTTTCCCTCAACCTTGACTAATCTCGGTCTTGATCCTGGGACTGGGACCCAGCATTTGGAGTTTTAGGTATTATTTCTGCATTTCGTTTTCCTCATATTTAGAAACCCAGGTTTGTGCCTACCTCTAGTCCCAGTTTCTGATCATTTTGCTCCTGTCCTGCTCCACTATTGTTTTTGTTGCTCTGTCAGTTGCCAGTTGTTATAAATTTAAGTCTTGTCTTATGACAAGTCCTGCTTTGGGGTCCACTTCCTGGCTGCATGCCACACAGTGGTTATATTACAGTCTCCCAGTTCCTGGTGATGAAAAGAATTCCCAGAACATGATGCTGCCACCAAGTTTCACTGTACGGATTTGTGATGAGCGGAGCCTGGTTTCTCCAGACATGACACTAGAAAGTTCAGTGTTTGTCGTGTCAGACCAGAGAATGTTTTTTCTTATGGTCTGACAATCTTCTAGTGCTGTTTAGCAAACTCCAAGTTAGTTGTCATGGGCCTTTTAATGAGGAATGGCCACCTTGACCACTCTACCATACAGGCCCTGATTGGTGGAGTGCCGCCGAAATGGTTGTCTGGAAGGTCTCCTCTTTCCACAGATCAAGCGGAGCTCTGTCAGACTGACCCTCTCATCGGTACAACCCTGTCTTGGAGTTCTACAGACAATTCCTTGGACTTCATGGCTTGGTTTGTGCTCTGACATGCACTGTCAACTGTGGGACCTTACATAGACAGGTGTGGGTGTAACCCTAGTTACTAAGGGTTTCAGTGCATTATCATTGAGGTTGACTTTTTTTTTCATTATCCCGGTGGGACATGCCTGGAACACCTCACCCAGGAGGCGCCCAGGTGGCATCCTTGACAGATGCCCGAACCACCTCAGCTGGCTCCTTTCGATGTGGAGCAGCAGCGGCTCTACTCTGAGCCCCTCCCGGATGGCCGAACTTCTCACCCTATCTCTAAGGGAGAGGCCAGCCACCCTTCGGAG